>NC_070593.1:2275615-2305615 GCF_027409825.1 Scomber japonicus
GAAGGAAAGGAGGAAGGAAGAAAGGAAAGGAGTAAGGAGGGAGGGAGGAAGGGAGGAAGGAAGGGAGTAAGAAAGGAAGGAAGGAAGGAAGGAAGGAAGGAAGGAAAGTAGTAAGAACGAAAAGAGGAAGGATTTTAGGAGAGAAGCGAGGAAGCAAAGGAGGAAGGAAGAAAGGAAGGAAGGAAGGAAGAAAGAAAGAAAGGAAGGAAAGGAGTAAGAACGAAAAGTGGAAGGATTTTAGGAGAGAAGCGAGGAAAGAAAGGAGGAAGGAAAAAAGGAAAGAAGGAAGGAAAGAAGAAAGGAACAGTCAAAAGAGACGGGGTCAATTTGACCCAGGAGGACGACAGTCAGTCAGATTATCGACTATTGATGCTTCATCAGTAGTTCTTACTGTGAGGGAGGAAGATATGTAATAACCTGCAAACTGCTTAAAGAGAAATAAAAAAAACATTAAATTTAAACATTTGAGGCTTAAAGACGAAGCTGTTAACTGTCCGTCTGTCAGCGGCTCTCACAGGCCTCATATTACCTGAGACGGCCGGTGATTTGCAGTAATTGCAGAGGACGCCTCTTTTCTTTCAATGATTTTAATTCAGACTTGTTTGCAGAAATGACCCTCACACATCAGCACAAACGGGTCACATGATCACATTAATCTGCACCAATCGAACCGCTGCCGAGTCTGAGCTGTAATTTAGTTTTGACGTGTGATTGCCCTCCTTCTCTTTCTTCTTCTTCTTCTTCTTCTTTTTCTTTCAAAGCAAACTTTCTTTTTGGTTTTGCTGATTTGGATAAAAATTAATGGTAAAATCTTCTCGATATTTAATGTTTTTAATAAAAGTGTTAAAGTCTGGCTGAAGCAAATTGTTTGTAACTTGTATACTTGATTTTATTTTATTTCTTTCTGACACGAAAAGCTGAACTAAGCACTGAAACAGACATATAATAATAGAAACATTTGAGTTAATATGACGCTTAGCTTTCATCAAAAGGAAAGAAAAGGTTGGAGCCTCAGCTGACATTTATTCTTCAGTTACTGCACCTCCAGCTACAGTCCAGGTTTACTTCATAGTATTAAGGTTTAAATAATCTGATTATTGGCAAATTAATCCTAAACTGGCAGCTCTGAAGGTATCGTCATTAACCCAACACCTAGTAGAGACCATAGACTGTATAAAAGAAATGGACGTAACATCCGTGACGTCACCCATTGGTTTGTGGACTGCTGCTCGGAAGCCAATAGTTTCTAATCTGGGCAGCGCCATCTTGAAAATTTCAGGTGCATGCTGGGAAAAAGAAAAACACGGATTCTACTTATATGGGCGTGAGGCAGGGCCATGGGTGGAGCGGGGAGGTTGCTATGGTTACGAGGGCTGGATCTGGAGGACATTGGGCAATCAACCTGTCAATCAGGACGTAGCCACGCCCTAATGCATACCCTGCTTTATCGTCACATATAAAATCAGGGAGGCCAAAATGTCCCAAATGAACATCATACTGCATTGAAGAAGGCTTTAAACTAGCGATTGAGACCATAAACACATTTTGAAAACGTTTACTGAGGTTAGAAATCAAGTGAGAAGTTGGTGAATTCTCCATTGACTTGTATAGAGACGGTCGCCCCCTGGTGGCCTTTTGATAGAATGCAGCTCTAAGTTACTTCCTGGTTGGCTTCACTTCAGAGGACCGCCTGGTTATAACCTGCAATTGTTTATCTATTTTTTAACTTTGTACTTTTGCCTTTAATCATCTTTTCTTTCTCTTTCTCCATGAAGCTTCTTACCAACTGGTTTGACACTGATTTTAATCTAGCTTTTTATTTTCTTTCTCTCTTTCTATTCTTTTTCTGTACTTGTTTTCTTATTGTAATGATTGGGTTTTCTTGTTTTTAATTGTATGTTTTAATGTTTACAATAATAAATAATGTTAATAATGTTTAAAATTTTAGTTTTTAAAACACATTGAGTGTCCCCTGTGTATGAAATGCACTATATACATAAAACTGCCTTGCCTTGACATACAAATATCTGAAGAGATCTGTACTTCTTCTGAATGTAGAGAGCTGCCGGGAGTGGAAAGTTATTTAATGGGATAAAACAACTGATGATGGAGGGAGGAGGAGGAGGACATGATGGGGTCACTGACAGGAACAGGAAGCAGTGCATGCTGGGATAGCGTGTGCGGGGCTGTGTGGACGACCCGCTGCCCTCCATCAACACGGAAGAAAGCGTGATCGCTGTGATGTGTTCAGGCTCTGTTTGAAAAGTTCCAGTTTTCATTTCAAGACAGCGAAAGAAAAAAATAAAATACATCCGATTCCTGTTTGTGACTTAATTTATTTTCTTACATACAGTTATTTTACTGTGTGTGTGTGTGTGTGGACATTGAAAAACATGAGCTGTGTTTCACTCCTCTCGTATCTTCCAGTACTGCTGCTGACAGATTCTACAGAGGATCATGTGACTGTCAAAGGTCGACATTTATCAGCAGAGTTTCTCGATAAGATGAACTTTGGTTTTATTTGCTGGTATTGTGTTGCAGGTGTTATTTCATAGATTGATACAGTATTAAAGCTTTACTGATACAATGACCAATAAAGCTTCCACTCTGGGATCAGAGTGCATTGTTCTCTCCCTTTAAATCTACAGTTTGTAGATGGCTGTAACCAACATGTGATGCAGCACAGAGCTGTCAGGCTGCATTTATGACTGAATCACATGATCAGAGTTCAAACTTATTAATTACTATTAAATATTGGGGAGTAAACCTCAGACAGTCGTTGCCTCTGAGAGCTGAAATGGCGCAGAAAGATCAACTGGACCGAGAAACCTTCTCTTGTGTGATCTGTCTGGATCTACCAAAGGATCCAGTGACTATTCCCTGTGGACACAGCTACTGTATGAGCTGTATTAAATCACACTGGGATGGAGAGGATGAGAGGAAGATCTACAGCTGCCCTCAGTGCAGAGAGGCCTTCACACCGAGGCCTGTCCTGAAGAAAAACACCATGTTAGCAGCTTTAGTGGAGCAGCTGAAGAAGACTGGACTCCAAGCTGCTCCTGCTGATCACTGCTATGCTGGACCTGAAGATGTGGCCTGTGATGTCTGCACTGGGAGGAAGCTGAAAGCCTTCAAGTCCTGTCTGCAGTGTCTGATGTCTTACTGTGAGAATCACCTCCAGTCTCACTTTGAATCAACCAAATTAAAGAAACACAAGCTGGTGGAGCCCTTGAAGAGGCTCCAGGAGAACATCTGCTCTCGTCATGATGAGGTGATGAAGATATTCTGCCATACAGATAAGAAGTGTATCTGTTATCTGTGCACTATGGAGGATCATAAAGGCCATGACACAGTCCCAGCTGCAGCAGAAAGGACTGAGAGGCAGAGAGAGCTCGAGGTAAGTCGACTAAACATCCAGAAGAGAATCCAGGACAGAGAGAAAGATGTGAAGCTGCTTCAACAGGAGGTGGAGGCCGTCAGTCGCTCTGCTGATAAAGCAGTGGAGGACAGCGAGAAGATTTTCACTCAGCTGATCCGTCTCCTACAGAAAAGAAGCTCTGATGTGAAGCAGCAGATCAGATCCCAGCAGGAAACTGAAGTGAGTGGAGTCAAAGAGCTTCAGGAGAAGCTGCAGCAGGAGATCACTGAGCTGAAGAGGAAAGACGCTGAACTGAAGCAGCTCTCACACACAGAGGATCACAACCAGTTTCTACACAACTACCCCTCAGTGTCACAACGCAGTGAACCTACAGACTCATCCAGCATCAATATCCGTCCTCTGAGATACTTTGAGGATGTGACAGCAGCTGTGTCAGAGCTCAGAGATAAACTACAGGACATCCTGAGGGACAAATGGACAAACACCTCACTGACAGAGACTGAAGTGGACGTTTTACTTTCAGAACCAGAACCCAAGACCAGAGCTGAGTTCTTAAGATATTCACGTGAAATCACTCTGGATCCAAACACAGCAAACACAAAGCTGTTATTATCTGAGGGGAACAGAAAAGTAGAATGGACGAGACAACGACAGTCTTATTCTAGACACACAGACAGATTCACTGATTATCTTCAGGTCCTGAGTAGAGAGAGTCTGACTGGACGTTGTTACTGGGAGGTGGAGTGGAGAGGAGGAGTTGATGTCGCAGTCGCGTACAACAGTATCAGCAGAGCAGGATATGAATCTCTATTTGGACATAATGATAAATCTTTGTCTTTAGATTGTGACACTAACAGGTATGAATTTTGGTTCAACAACATTAAAACTCCCGTCTCAGGTCCTCGTTCCTCCAGAGTCGGAGTGTACCTGGATCACAGAGCAGGTATTCTGTCCTTCTACAGTGTATCTGAAACCATGACTCTCCTCCACAGAGTCCAGACCTCATTCACTCAGCCTCTCTATGCTGGACTTTGTGTTTATGGTGATTCCACAGCTGAGTTGTGTGAAGTGAAATAGACAGAAGTCATTTCAGACTTCATGTGTCAGATGTTGTAATAATTCATGATTTTGTTTCCAAGTTTCTGATCTGCTCAGAGATCAGCCGACATGCTAATAGGGATATTCAACACTTTATTTCACTTTATGTATGTGTTATTGATATATTCAGTTTTTCTTTAAATGTGACTTTTTCCTGTGTGTTTTTATCCATGGAGGCTCTCACTGCTCATCACCATGTTTTTAACCTTCACTGACATTTCTTCAGATGAAAATGTGAACTTCTCTTTGTTCTAAATGTTAGTTTCATGTTTGTATTGATGTATTTGTGTCTGTTGTTTCTTAAACAGAGAAAACAGCAGAACTTCCTTCATCACAGATATTTTGTTCTCATCACTTTGCAAATTCATAAAGAAATGTTTAATCAAACTGTAATGATCATGATAATAATCATGAATGATGTTCTTGTACATAGCTGACATTCTGGGTTAAACTAACTGACTGTGTGGATGAAGTCAATCTGAACATGAAATCATTGATCACACTTTACTGATTGGATGTGTCAACAATCTGAAGCCTCAAAAATCAATAAAGATATTTTTATCAACAGTGATCAAAGTGTTTTCTTCTCATTCAAAGCTTGTGGAGAAAATGTGAAACTACAATGAGAGTTTATTTAAGTTCACATAGTAATACTGCAGTACTTTTACTGTAATACTGCATACTACATCACTATAATACTGCAGTACTTTTACTGTAAAACTACATACTACATCACTCATAATACTGCAGTACTATTAATTGTAATAGAGTATTAGTGTATTGCAGTATTAGTACTTTTACTGCAGTAAAGTATCTGAGTACTTCTTCCAGTACTGCTGCTGACAGTTTCTACAGAGGATCATGTGACTGTCAAAGGTCGACATTTATCAGCAGAGTTTCTGGATAAGATGAACTTTGGTTTTATTTGCTTGTATTTCAAACACAAACAACATGATTAAAATATGAAATGTGTTGCAGCTTTTATTTCATATTGATACAGTATTAAAGCTTTACTGATACAATGATCAATAAAGCTTCCACTCTGGGATCAGAGTTCATTGTTCTCTCCCTTTAAATCTACAGTTGGTAGATGGGTGTAACCAACATGTGACGCAGCACAGAGCCGTCAGGCTGCATTTACAACTGAATCACATGATCAGATCAAAGTTCAAACTTATTAAACTTATCAGGAAGTGAAACTCAGACAGTCGTTGCCTCTGAGAGCTGAAATGGCGCAGAGAGATCAGCTGGACCGAGAAACCTTCTCTTGTGTGATCTGTCTGGATCTACTGAAGGATCCGGTGGGTCTTTCCTGTGGACACAGCTACTGTATGAGCTGTATTAAATCACACTGGGATGGAGAGGATCAGAGGAAGATCTACAGCTGCCCTCAGTGCAGAGAGGCCTTCACACCAAGGCCTGTCCTGAAGAAAAACACCCTGTTAGCAGCTTTAGTGGAGCAGCTGAAGAAGACTGGACTCCAAGCTGCTCCTGCTGATCACTACTGCTGCTGACAGATTCTACAGAGGATCATGTGACTGTCAAAGGTCGACATTTATCAGCAGAGTTTCTCGATAAGATGAACTTTGGTTTTATTTGCTGGTATTGTGTTGCAGGTGTTATTTCATAGATTGATACAGTATTAAAGCTTTACTGATACAATGACCAATAAAGCTTCCACTCTGGGATCAGAGTGCATTGTTCTCTCCCTTTAAATCTACAGTTTGTAGATGGCTGTAACCAACATGTGATGCAGCACAGAGCTGTCAGGCTGCATTTATGACTGAATCACATGATCAGAGTTCAAACTTATTAATTACTATTAAATATTGGGGAGTAAACCTCAGACAGTCGTTGCCTCTGAGAGCTGAAATGGCGCAGAAAGATCAACTGGACCGAGAAACCTTCTCTTGTGTGATCTGTCTGGATCTACCAAAGGATCCAGTGACTATTCCCTGTGGACACAGCTACTGTATGAGCTGTATTAAATCACACTGGGATGGAGAGGATGAGAGGAAGATCTACAGCTGCCCTCAGTGCAGAGAGGCCTTCACACCGAGGCCTGTCCTGAAGAAAAACACCATGTTAGCAGCTTTAGTGGAGCAGCTGAAGAAGACTGGACTCCAAGCTGCTCCTGCTGATCACTGCTATGCTGGACCTGAAGATGTGGCCTGTGATGTCTGCACTGGGAGGAAGCTGAAAGCCTTCAAGTCCTGTCTGCAGTGTCTGATGTCTTACTGTGAGAATCACCTCCAGTCTCACTTTGAATCAACCAAATTAAAGAAACACAAGCTGGTGGAGCCCTTGAAGAGGCTCCAGGAGAACATCTGCTCTCGTCATGATGAGGTGATGAAGATATTCTGCCATACAGATAAGAAGTGTATCTGTTATCTGTGCACTATGGAGGATCATAAAGGCCATGACACAGTCCCAGCTGCAGCAGAAAGGACTGAGAGGCAGAGAGAGCTCGAGGTAAGTCGACTAAACATCCAGAAGAGAATCCAGGACAGAGAGAAAGATGTGAAGCTGCTTCAACAGGAGGTGGAGGCCGTCAGTCGCTCTGCTGATAAAGCAGTGGAGGACAGCGAGAAGATTTTCACTCAGCTGATCCGTCTCCTACAGAAAAGAAGCTCTGATGTGAAGCAGCAGATCAGATCCCAGCAGGAAACTGAAGTGAGTGGAGTCAAAGAGCTTCAGGAGAAGCTGCAGCAGGAGATCACTGAGCTGAAGAGGAAAGACGCTGAACTGAAGCAGCTCTCACACACAGAGGATCACAACCAGTTTCTACACAACTACCCCTCAGTGTCACAACGCAGTGAACCTACAGACTCATCCAGCATCAATATCCGTCCTCTGAGATACTTTGAGGATGTGACAGCAGCTGTGTCAGAGCTCAGAGATAAACTACAGGACATCCTGAGGGACAAATGGACAAACACCTCACTGACAGAGACTGAAGTGGACGTTTTACTTTCAGAACCAGAACCCAAGACCAGAGCTGAGTTCTTAAGATATTCACGTGAAATCACTCTGGATCCAAACACAGCAAACACAAAGCTGTTATTATCTGAGGGGAACAGAAAAGTAGAATGGACGAGACAACGACAGTCTTATTCTAGACACACAGACAGATTCACTGATTATCTTCAGGTCCTGAGTAGAGAGAGTCTGACTGGACGTTGTTACTGGGAGGTGGAGTGGAGAGGAGGAGTTGATGTCGCAGTCGCGTACAACAGTATCAGCAGAGCAGGATATGAATCTCTATTTGGACATAATGATAAATCTTTGTCTTTAGATTGTGACACTAACAGGTATGAATTTTGGTTCAACAACATTAAAACTCCCGTCTCAGGTCCTCGTTCCTCCAGAGTCGGAGTGTACCTGGATCACAGAGCAGGTATTCTGTCCTTCTACAGTGTATCTGAAACCATGACTCTCCTCCACAGAGTCCAGACCTCATTCACTCAGCCTCTCTATGCTGGACTTTGTGTTTATGGTGATTCCACAGCTGAGTTGTGTGAAGTGAAATAGACAGAAGTCATTTCAGACTTCATGTGTCAGATGTTGTAATAATTCATGATTTTGTTTCCAAGTTTCTGATCTGCTCAGAGATCAGCCGACATGCTAATAGGGATATTCAACACTTTATTTCACTTTATGTATGTGTTATTGATATATTCAGTTTTTCTTTAAATGTGACTTTTTCATGTGTGTTTTTATCCATGGAGGCTCTCACTGCTCATCACCATGTTTTTAACCTTCACTGACATTTCTTCAGATGAAAATGTGAACTTCTCTTTGTTCTAAATGTTAGTTTCATGTTTGTATTGATGTATTTGTGTCTGTTGTTTCTTAAACAGAGAAAACAGCAGAACTTCCTTCATCACAGATATTTTGTTCTCATCACTTTGCAAATTCATAAAGAAATGTTTAATCAAACTGTAATGATCATGATAATAATCATGAATGATGTTCTTGTACATAGCTGACATTCTGGGTTAAACTAACTGACTGTGTGGATGAAGTCAATCTGAACATGAAATCATTGATCACACTTTACTGATTGGATGTGTCAACAATCTGAAGCCTCAAAAATCAATAAAGATATTTTTATCAACAGTGATCAAAGTGTTTTCTTCTCATTCAAAGCTTGTGGAGAAAATGTGAAACTACAATGAGAGTTTATTTAAGTTCACATAGTAATACTGCAGTACTTTTACTGTAATACTGCATACTACATCACTATAATACTGCAGTACTTTTACTGTAAAACTACATACTACATCACTCATAATACTGCAGTACTATTAATTGTAATAGAGTATTAGTGTATTGCAGTATTAGTACTTTTACTGCAGTAAAGTATCTGAGTACTTCTTCCAGTACTGCTGCTGACAGTTTCTACAGAGGATCATGTGACTGTCAAAGGTCGACATTTATCAGCAGAGTTTCTGGATAAGATGAACTTTGGTTTTATTTGCTTGTATTTCAAACACAAACAACATGATTAAAATATGAAATGTGTTGCAGCTTTTATTTCATATTGATACAGTATTAAAGCTTTACTGATACAATGATCAATAAAGCTTCCACTCTGGGATCAGAGTTCATTGTTCTCTCCCTTTAAATCTACAGTTGGTAGATGGGTGTAACCAACATGTGACGCAGCACAGAGCCGTCAGGCTGCATTTACAACTGAATCACATGATCAGATCAAAGTTCAAACTTATTAAACTTATCAGGAAGTGAAACTCAGACAGTCGTTGCCTCTGAGAGCTGAAATGGCGCAGAGAGATCAGCTGGACCGAGAAACCTTCTCTTGTGTGATCTGTCTGGATCTACTGAAGGATCCGGTGGGTCTTTCCTGTGGACACAGCTACTGTATGAGCTGTATTAAATCACACTGGGATGGAGAGGATCAGAGGAAGATCTACAGCTGCCCTCAGTGCAGAGAGGCCTTCACACCAAGGCCTGTCCTGAAGAAAAACACCCTGTTAGCAGCTTTAGTGGAGCAGCTGAAGAAGACTGGACTCCAAGCTGCTCCTGCTGATCACTACTGTGCTGGACCTGAAGACGTGGCCTGTGATGTCTGCACTGGGAGGAAGCTGAAAGCCTTCAAGTCCTGTCTGACGTGTCTGATGTCTTACTGTGAGAATCACCTCCAGTCTCACTTTGAATTAACCAAATTAAAGAAACACAAGCTGATGGAGCCCTCGGAGAAGCTCCAGGAGAACATCTGCTCTCGTCATGATGAGGTGATGAAGATATTCTGCCGTACAGATAAGAAGTGTATCTGTTATCTGTGCACTATGGAGGATCATAAAGGCCACGACACAGTCCCAGCTGTAGCAGAAAGGACTGAGTGGCAGAGAGAGCTTGAGGTGAGTCGACTAAACATCCAGCAGAGAATCCAGGACAGAGAGAAAGATGTGAAGCTGCTTCAACAGGAGGTGGAGGCCGTCAGTCGCTCTGCTGATAAAGCCGTGGAGGACAGTGAGAAGATCTTCACTCAGCTGATCCATCTCCTCCAGAAAAGAAGCTCTGATGTGAAGCAGCAGATCAGATCCCAGCAGGAAACTGAAGTGAGTGGAGTCAAAGAGCTTCAGGAGAAGCTGCAGCAGGAGATCACTGAGCTGAAGAGGAAAGACGCTGAACTGAAGCAGCTCTCACACACAGAGGATCACAACCAGTTTCTACACAACTACCCCTCAGTGTCACAACTCAGTGAACCTACAGACTCATCCAGCATCAATATCCGTCCTCTGAGATACTTTCAGGATGTGACAGCAGCTGTGTCAGAGCTCAGAGATAAACTACAGGACATCCTGACGGACAAATGGACAAACATCTCACTGACAGAGACTGAAGTGGACGATTTACTGCCAGAACCAGAGCCCAAGACCAGAGCTGAGTTCTTAAAATATTCGCGTGAAATCACTCTGGATCCAAACACAGCACACACACAGCTGTTATTATCTGAGGGGAACAGAAAAGTAGAATATACAGAACAACCACAGTCTTATTCTAGACACACAGACAGATTCACTGATCGTCTTCAGGTCCTGAGTAGAGAGAGTCTGACTGGACGTTGTTACTGGGAGGTGGAGTGGAGTGCAGGATGGGGAGTTTATGTAGCAGTCACATACAAGAATATCAGCAGATCAGGACGTGAATCTCTATTTGGATGTAATGACAAATCTTGGTCTTTATATTGTTCCAATAACAATTACGAATTTTACTTCAACAGCATTAAAACTCTCATCTCAGCTCTTGTTTCCTCCAGAGTCGGAGTGTACCTGGATCACAGAGCAGGTATTCTGTCCTTCTACAGCGTCTCTGAAACCATGACTCTCCTCCACAGAGTCCAGACCACATTCACTCAGCCTCTCTATGCTGGACTTTATGTTTATGGTGGATCCACAGCTGAGTTGTGTGAAGTGAAATAGACAGAAGTCATTTCAGACTTCATGTGTCAGATGTTGTAATTCTTCATGTTTTTGTCTCCATGTTTCTGAGCTGCTCAGAGATCAGCTGACATGTGAAATATCTGTACCTTCAATCATCAATAAAATATTTTATTCTCATTCATTAGAGGCAGTTTTCCTCCTGAAACACCACAAATACATAATACTACTTATATACTTTTACTGTAATACTGCATTACTACATCACTATAATACTGCAGTACTTTTACTGTAATACTGCATACTACATCACTAATACTGCAGTACTTTTACTGTAATACTGCATACTACATCACTCATAATACTGCAGTACTTTTACTGTAATACTGCATACTACATCACTAATACTGCAGTACTTTTACTGTAATACTGCATACTACATCACTATAATACTGCAGTACTTTTACTGCAGTAAAGTATCTGAGTACTTCTTCCAGTACTGCTGCTGACAGTTTCTACAGAGGATCATGTGACTGTCAAAGGTCGACATTTATCAGCAGAGTTTCTGGATAAGATGAACTTTGGTTTTATTTGCTTGTATTTCAAACACAAACAACATGATTAAAATATGAAATGTGTTGCAGCTTTTATTTCATATTGATACAGTATTAAAGCTTTACTGATACAATGATCAATAAAGCTTTAAACACAACAAGCTCCACTCTGGTGTCATATTTCATTGTTCTCTCCCTTTAAATCTACAGTTTGTAGATGGGTGTAACCAACATGTGACGCAGCACAGAGCTGTCAGGCTGCATTCAGCAGAAACACAGAAGTTTAGTAACAGGAAGTGAATCACGTGTTCAGATCTGTTCAAACCTGTTTCACTTATCAGGAAGTGAAACTCAGACAGTCGTTGCCTCTGAGAGCTGAAATGGCGCAGAGAGATCAGCTGGACCAAGAAAGCTTCTCTTGTTCGATCTGTCTGGATCTACTGAAGGATCCGGTGGGGCTTCCCTGTGGACACAGCTACTGTATGAGCTGTATTAAATCACACTGGGATGGAGAGGATCAGAGGAAGATATACAGCTGCCCTCAGTGCAGAGAGGCCTTCACACCGAGGCCTGTCCTGAAGAAAAACACCATGTTAGCAGCTTTAGTGGAGCAGCTGAAGAAGACTGGACTCCAAGCTGCTCCTGCTGATCACTGCTATGCTGGACCTGAAGATGTGGCCTGTGATGTCTGCACTGGGAGGAAGCTGAAAGCCTTCAAGTCCTGTCTGACGTGTCTGATGTCTTACTGTGAGAATCACCTCCAGTCTCACTTTGAATCAACCAAATTAAAGAAACACAAGCTGGTGGAGCCCTCGGAGAAGCTCCAGGAGAACATCTGCTCTCGTCATGATGAGGTGATGAAGATATTCTGCCGTACAGATAAGAAGTGTATCTGTTATCTGTGCACTATGGAGGATCATAAAGGCCACGACACAGTCCCAGCTGTAGCAGAAAGGACTGAGAGGCAGAGAGAGCTCGAGATGAGTCGACTAAACATCCAGCAGAGAATCCAGGACAGAGAGAAAGATGTGAAGCTGCTTCAACAGGAGGTGAAGGCTGTCTGTCGCTCTGCTGATAAAGCAGTGAAGGACAGTGAGAAGATCTTCACTCAGCTGATCCGTATCCTCCAGAAAAGAAGCTCTGAGGTGAAGCAGCAGATCAGATCCCAGCAGGAAACTGAAGTGAGTGGAGTCAAAGAGCTTCAGGAGAAGCTGCAGCAGGAGATCACTGAGCTGAAGAGGAAAGACGCTGAACTGAAGCAGCTTTCACACACAGAGGATCACAACCAGTTTCTACACAACTACCCCTCAGTGTCACAACTCACTGAACCTACATACTCATTCAGTATCAATATCCGTCATCTGAGATACTTTGAGGATGTGACAGCAGCTGTGTCAGAGCTCAGAGATAAACTACAGGACATCCTGAGGGACAAATGGACAAACACCTCACTGACAGAGACTGAAGTGGACGTTTTACTGCCACAACCAGAACCACAACCCAAGACCAGAGCTGAGTTCTTAAGATATTCACGTGAAATTACTCTGGATCCAAACACAGCAAACAAAAAGCTGTTATTATCTGAGGGGAACAGAAAAGTAACATATACAAGACAAGAACAGTCTTATTCTAGACACACAGACAGATTCACTGACTGTCTTCAGGTCCTGAGTAGAGAGAGTCTGACTGGACGTTGTTACTGGGAGGTGGAGTGGAGAGGGAATGTTCATGTAGCAGTCGCATACAAGAATATCAGCAGAGCAGGAACTGAATCTCAATTTGGACATAATGACAAATCTTGGTCTTTAGGTTGTTCCACTGACAGGTATGAATTTTGGTTCAACAACATTAAAACTCCCGTCTCAGGTCCTGGTTCCTCCAGAGTCGGAGTGTACCTGGATCACAGAGCAGGTATTCTGTCCTTTTACAGCGTCTCTAAAACCATGACTCTCCTCCGCAGAGTCCAGACCACATTCACTCAGCCTCTCTATGCTGGACTTAGGGTTTATGGTTGGTTTGTTGGATCCACAGCTGAGTTGTGTTAAGTGAAATAGACAGAAGTCATTTCAGACTTCATGTGTCAGATGTTGTAATTCTTCATGTTTTTGTGTCCATGTTTCTGAGCTGCTCAGAGATCAGCTGACATGCTAATAGTGATATTCAACAATTCATTTAACTTGATGTATGTGTTGTTGACATTATCAGTTTCTTTAAATGTGACTTTTTCTTTTGTGTTTTTATCCATGGAGGCTCTCACTGCTCATCATCATGTTTTTAACCTTCACTGACATTTCTTCAGATGAAAATGTGAACTTCTCTTTGTTTTAAATGTTAGTTTCATGTTTGTATTGATGTATTTGTGTCTGTTGTTTCTTAAACAGAGAAAACAGCAGAACTTCCTTCATCACAGATATTTTGTTCTCATCACTTTGTAAATTCATAAAGAAATGTTCAATCAAACTGTAATGATCATGATAATAATCATGAATGATGTTCTTGTACATAGCTGACATTCTGGGTTAAACTAACTGACTGTGTGGATGAAGTCAATCTGAACATGAAATCATTGATCACACTTTACTGATTGGATGTGTCAACAATCTAAAGCTTCAATAATCAATAAAGATGATTTTTATCAACAGTGATCAAAGTGTTTTCTTCTCATTCAAAGCTTGTGGAGAAAATGTGAAACTACAATGAGAGTTTATTAAAGTTCACATAATAATACTGCAGTACTTTTACTGTAATACTGCATACTGCATCACTATAATACTGCAGTACTTTTACTGTAATACTGCATACTACATCACTATAATACTGCAGTACTTTTACTGTAATACTGCATACTACATCACTCATAATACTGCAGTACTTTTACTGTAATACTGCATACTACATCACTCATAATACTGCAGTACTTTTACTGTAATACTGCATACTACATCACTCATAATACTGCAGTACTTTTACTGTAATACTGCATACAACATCACTCATAGTACTTATATAAAGTGTGTTTGTGTGTGTGTGTGTGTGGACATTGAAAAACATGAGCTGTTTCACTCCTCCTGTCTCTGCCCGTTCTATTAAAAACACTATCGATCCACACACACACACACACACACAAACACACACGCACACGCACACACACACACACAGGTACTGAAAGGCCATGATAATCAGAAACATTTGAGTTAATATGACGCTTAGCTTTCATCAAAAGGAAAGAAAAGGTTGGAGCCTCAGCTGACATTTATTCTTCAGTTACTGCACCTCCAGCTACAGTCCAGGTTTACTTCACAGTATTAAGGTTTAAATAATCTGATTATTGGCAAATTAATCCTAAACTGGCAGCACTGAAGGTATCGTCATTAACCCAACACCTAGTAGAGACCATAGACTGTATAAAAGAAATGGACGTAACATCCGTGACGTCACCCATTGGTTTGTGGACTGCTGCTCGGAAGCCAATAGTTTCTAATCTGGCCAGCGCCATCTTGAAAATTTCAGGTGCATGCTGGGAAAAATAAAAACACGGATTCTACTTATATGGGCATGAGGCGGGGCCATGGGCGGAGCGGGGAGGTTGCTATGGTTGCGAGGGCTGGATCTCGAGGACATTGGGCAATCAACCTGTCAATCAGGACGTAGCCACGCCCTAATGCATACCCTGCTTTATCGTCACATATAAAATCAGGGAGGCCAAAATGTCCCAAATGAACATCATACTGCATTGAAGAAGGCTTTAAACTAGCAATTGAGACCATAAACACATTTTGAAAACGTTTACTGAGGTTAGAAATCAAGTGAGAAGTTGGTGAATTCTCCATTGACTTGTATAGAGACGGTCGCCCCCTGGTGGCCTTTTGATAGAATGCAGCTCTAAGTTACTTCCCAGAACAGTCTCAATGGACAAACATTTGGAGCTTCTATACAAAAGTACAACATTTAAAATATTATTATGATTGTGGATTTTGGGCCACTTTAGGAAAAGTCATCAAATTTCAGAATAAAAGACATTTAGGATGTTTTTACAGCTCTAAACAGAAAAAATGGGTTAAATTAGACCCTGGACATTATATGAGGGTTAAAATATTTTCATTTTTTGTGCAGTTTGAGCCACTTTAGACACTTTAAGTCATCAAATCCCAGAGTAAAAGAACATTTGGGTGATTTTACAGCTGTCAAATGTAAAAATGGGTTAAATTTGACCCCAAATCGTATGTAAGGGTTAAAATCTTATTAAAACTATTAACTATTCATTTCACTAACACACATGGACATAGATACAGAGATAATCTGACCCAGAACAGCCTCAATGGACAAACATTTGGAGAATCTATACAAAAGCAGAACATTTAATATATTATTATTATTGTGGATTTTGGGCCACTTTAGGAAAAACTAATCAAATTTCAAAATAAAATACATTTAGGATGTTTTTACAGCTCTAAACAGAAAAAAATGGGTTAAATTAGACCCTGGACATTATATAAGGGTTAAAATATTTCCATTTTTGTGCATTTTGGGCCACTATAGTCTTTTAAAAAAATTAATTTCAAAATAAAAGACATTTGGTGTGTTTTTACAGCTATTAAATGTTAAAATATGTATGTAAGGGTTAAAAATGTGCATAAAAATACGTGCAATCCCTTAAAAACCTCTTTAATTAAAACTAAAATTGTGTCTCAGCAGGTTTGAGTATCACTATTGTAAAAGTAGAAACATAAATAAAGTGAAGAAGAAGACAAAAAGCAGGTTGCAGGAAACTCTGCCGCACAAAATAAAAGAAAAAGGAAAAAAAAAAAGAAACAAAGGTGCTAAAAAAAAAAAAAAAAAAAAGAAAACCCAAACGACAATCATCTTTCATTAAACTTTTATCAGCTGCTCGTAATGCAGAGAAGAAAACTGCAGCACAAATGGCACAGCAGCTAAATAATGATTACAATTAAACAACGTTATCGTGCCGCTAATAACGAGTCCGCCCGCGAAAAAAAAAAAAAAAAAAAAACCTCAGCAGACGACACATTGGGCTAATCTGCCTCTGATGGTGGATTCATTATAGATAGACGTGAACCGTAATGACATTTATGATTTAAATATGACCCGCTCTCTGACTCTGAATTAAAATGAGACAGGGTTTTTTTTTTTTTTTTCATTATCTTGTGTACCTGAGGAGAAAGTTTGGGTTTAAATTAGAAGGAATTGTTCAGGAGGGAAACGTCTCAAAATGTATATTCATAAAAAATTAGATTTACATACAAAACATGTTATAACTGACTGAGTTTCAGTTTCAGTAAGTAATCAGGAATTCAAGGAGTCAAAAACTAAATTATACAAAATAAAATACATATATACTTGAGCTTTTCAATTAATTTTTGGACATTTGAGATCTGACACGACTCTTATTCTGAAAATATTGCTTACTCACTTCCTAAAAAGGTTGGGGGAAAAAATAGTCTGACCAGTTTCTTACCTACTAAAACTAAAAACTAAATTATACAAAATAAAATACATATATAATTGAGCTTAAAAATTAATTTTGGTTCATTTGAGAACTGGCACGACTCTTATTCTGAAAATATTGCTTATTCACTTCCTGAAAAGCTTGGGGGGGAAAAAAACAGTAAACAGTTTTTCTTCCCCAAGCTTTACAGGAAGTGAGTAAGCAATATTTTCAATTTAAGAGTCTGACCAGTTTCTGTCGTCTCAAAATGTGTATTCATAAAAAATTTGATTTAACAACTTTAAGAATTCAAGGAGTCAAAAACTGAATTTTACAAAATAAATACATATATACTTGAGCTTTTAAACTCATTTTGGCTAATTTGAGAACTGACACAACTCTTATACTGAAAATATTATTTACTCACTTCCTGAAAAGGATGGGGGGAAAATAGTCTGACCAGTTTCTTGCCAACTAAAACTAAAAACTAAATTTTACAAAATAAAATACACATATATACTTGATCTATTAAATGCCACACGACTCTTATACTGAAAATATTTCTTCCTTCCTCCCTCCCTCCTTACTCCTTTCTTTCCTTCCTTCCTTCTTTCCTTCTCTCCTAAATTCCTTCCTCTTTTTGTCCTTGCTCCTTTCCTTCCTTCCTTCCTTCCTCATTTTCTCCCTCCCTCCCTCCTTACTCCTTTCCTTCCTTCCTTCTTTCTCTCCTAAATTCCTTCCTCTTTTCGTCCTTACTCCTTTCCTTCCTTCCTTCCTCCCTTCCTTCTCTCCTAATTTCCTTCCTCTTTTCCGCATTATTCCTTTCCTTCCTTTCCTTCCTTCCTTCCTTCACTCCTTCCTTCCTATTTCCTATTTTTGTAGAAATTAAATGAATAAAATGTTGTTTTCTATCCGTCAGAACGAGTATGAACAAGAAAGTCCTCTTTAAGTTACTGAGAGCTGAACCTACCTGACCTCAACTCTCTGAAAGAAGTCATTTTTCACTATCTGTACTTTTGTATTTGAACATATAATTACATTTTATTTAAATAAAACGTTGAATGACAGACACTACTTCCTTTTTCTTTTCTTTTTCTTTTTTTTCTTTTTATATATATATATATTTCCATTTCTTTCTTATCACTGAGTGTCTACTTCTGGATTTACCACCTTTTTCTTTTTGTGAGTGTTACATTTAGGGTGCAAATGGTAGACACACACACACACACACACACACACACACACACACACACACACACACACACACACACACACACACACACACACACACACACACACACACACACACACACACACACGCCCTCCTTCCTTACTCCTTTCTTTCCTTCCTTCCATCCTTCCTTCCTTCCTTCCTTCCTCCTTTTCTCCCTCCTTCCCTCCCTCCCTCCTTACTCCATTCTTTCCTTCCTTCCTTCCTTCCTTCCTTCCTTCCTTCCTTCTTTAATTCCTTCCTCTTTTTGTCCTTACTCCTTTCCTTCCTTCCTTCCTTCTTTCTTTCCTTCCTTCCTTCCTCCCTCCTTTTCTCCCTCTCTCCTTACTCCTTTCTTTCCTTCCTTTCTTCTTTCTCTCCTAAATTCCTTCCTCTTTTCATCCTTACTCCTTCCCTTCCTTCCTTCCTTCCTTCCTCCTTTTCTCCCTCCCTCTCTCCCTCCTTACTGCTTTCTTTCCTTACTCCTTCCTTTCCTTCTCTCCTAAATTCCTTCCTTCCTTTTCGTCCTTTTTTAAATATATATTTCCATTTCTTTCTTATCGCTGAATGTCTATTTCTGGATTTCCACCTTTTTCTTTTTGTGTGTGTTACATTTACGGTGCAAATGGTACACACGCACACACACACACACACACACACACACACACACACACACACACACACACACACACACACACACACACGGGTATATAACACAGCTCTAAAACAGACATATGTGCACAAATCCCTCGCTATAATCGCCCATCAATTTATCTGTTTTCTACATTTAAGGAGCAGGTACTTTCATCACAATCCATAGGGGTTACCGAGCATGCACACACACACACACACACACACACACACTCTCTCACACACACACACTCTAAGCCAGCGGTGGTCACATCGAGTTATGCTGACATGGCCTAGCATCTGCTCGGCGGCTCCAGAATGACACCGATTTGCACTTAAATGAGTGGATTTAAGTGGCGCGCTGCCATTACCACTCGGCCATATGTGATCCCAATGTCTTTATCCTGCATTACACTGAGGAGGATGAGAGGGAGATGAGAGAGGAGGGGAGGGGAGGGAGGAGGGGAGGGGAGGGGGGAGAAGAAAGGAACGACAAGAGAGGCGAAGGAGATTAGGACAGACAGCGGCGGCAGCACAAGAAGACAGAGAGAGAGAGAGACAGAGAGAGAGAGAGAGAGAGAGACAGAGAGAGAGAGAGAGAGAGAGAGATAGGGGAAGGAGGGGGAAGGAGGGGGAAGGAGGGGGGAGGAGGGAAAAATAGGCATAAAGAGAGAGAAATGGATCTGTAATGAGAGGGAGATGGAGCTGAGGAGAAGAGAGAAGAAGATGTTAAAAGAGGGGACGAGAGAGGATTACATGATGAGGAGAGAAAAGAGAGAAAAGAGAGAGAGAGAGAGAAGGAGGCAGAGAGAGAGAGAGAGAGAGAGAGAGATAGTGAAGGAGGGGAAAAAGAGGCATAAAGAGAGAGAAATGGATCTGTGAGAGAGAGAGAGAGAGAGAGAGAGAGAGAGAGAGAGAAAGAGAGACAGAGACAGAGAGAGAGAGAGAGAGAGAGAGAGAGAGAAGGAGAGAGAGAGGGACAGAGAGAGAGAGACAAATGTCAGAATCTTCGACTCGATGAAAACCTCCTTTCCTTCCTTCTTCCTCCCTCCTTTCCTTCATTCTTCCTTCCTCCCTTCCTTCCTCCCTCCTTTCTTCCCTTCCTTCCTTGACTTGAGGACAACAGGAGGGTTGATATATATCTGTATATTAAAGTCAAGCTGTTTTATTAAGTTTCATATTAATATTATTCTTTATTAATTAGAGTCTAGTTTGTTCACTGAGGAATCATTCATTCATTTTTATTTCATACAAGAAAAATTCAAACTGAAATAAAACTAATTTGGATATTGGTTAAAAACTTTTTCCCTCTATTTATTATTACTTTACTACTTTCACCATCTCCACCTCTCCTCCCTTCTTTTCCTCATCTTCTCCTTCTTTCTTTGTCTCCTCCACTCCTTCTCTCTTTAACTAATCTCTCCTCCTTCTTCTTCTTCTCTTTCATCTGTCCTATCTTCCTTCTCCTCCTTCCTCGCTCTCTTCCTCCTTCATCCCTTCTTCTGTCTTCTCCTCCTCCTTTCTTACTGACAATCCCTCATTATCTCCTCCTTCTCTCCCCTCTTCTTGTCATCCCTCTCGTCTCACCCCCATCTACTCTCTTTTTCCTCCCTCCCTCCTTCCTCTCTCTCTTCCTCCTCCATCTCTTCACTCATCTCACCTTCATATCTTTCATTCTCTTCTCATGCCTCTATCCTGATCTCAATCCCTTCTTCTTTCTTCCCCTCTTCTCTCCTCACGGACAATCCCTCGTTATCTCCTCGTCCTGCACATTTGCCTCCTTCTCTCCCCTCTTCTTGTCATCCCTCTCTTCTCATCCCCATCTATTCTCTCTTTTCGCTCTCTTTTTCCTCCCTCCATCCCTCCTCCTCACCTCATCTTCCCTCCATCCATTCTACCTCTTATCCTTTCCTGTTCTCCCGCTTTGGCTGATCTCTTCCTCCTCCCTCTTCCTTCCTCTTCCTCTTCTTCTTCTTCTTCTCCCTCCAGCTACCCTCTCCCTCCCTCCCTCCCTCCCTCCTTCTCGTCCTCTCCTCCCTCTCTCTGACTAATCTCCCTCGTACCCCTCTCCTCTCCTCCTCCAGGTGTTTTGCAGGGATAAAGGATTGATGAAGCCATCAACTCTCTGCTCTTGACATTTACAAAAAACCCTCCAAGCAAACGCCTCCCACCCTCTCTCCTCCTCCTCCACCTCCTCCCTCCTCCTCCTCCTCTCTCTCTCTCTCTATTTTTGGCTATCTCTCTGCAAAGCTACCTCGCTCACGGCTCACCCGACCACATCATTAAGACCCAGTAATTAGGGCTCATTTGTAAAGCCAGTGTAAATAAAAGGCCCATAATGGTCGGGATATCACTCACACTGAGGCATAAACTAGACATTTGTGTGTGTGTGTGTGTGTGTTTCAGTGGATAGGGGACATTAGGAAATTAGCCCATGTGTCATTAGAGTGTAGGTGTATGTGTGTGTGTGTGTGTGTGTGTGTGTGTGTGTGTTTGAAAAGTTGGTTACGACACAGAGAAAGTGTGTGTCTGTGTGTCTGTGTGATTTGTGAGAGAGCGATAGAGGCAGAAGTGTGTTTAGAAGACCTGAATCAATCATTGTTTGTGTGTGTGTGTGTGTGTGTGTGTGTGTGTGTGTGTGTGTGTGTGTGTGTGTGTGTGTTTGAGGTGACAGGAGACATTAGGAAATTAGTGCCTGTGTCATTAGCGAGCAAGAATCCAGAGTTTGTGGAGCAGAGGTGGAAGAAATAAAAGTGCCGACACGACCATGTAAAAATACTACAAGTAAAAGTACTGCATTTAAAATCCTACATGAGTAAATGTATCATTGGCTAAATTTACTAAAAAGTACTCTCCCGACTGTGACTGAAATATTAGATATGTTTAATAAAGTAAAACAGTGTAATATGTTTGAACCATAGACTGTATAAAAGAAATGGCCGTAACATCCATGACGTCACCCATTGGTTTGTGGACTGCTGCTCGGAAGCCAATAGTTTCTAATCTAGGCAGCGCCATCTTGAAAATTTCAGGTGCATGCTGGGAAAAATAAAAACACGGATTCTGCTTATATGGGCATGAGGCGGAGCCATGGGCGGAGCGGGGAGGTTGCTATGGTTACGAGGGCTGGATCTCGAGGACATTGGTCAATCAACCTGTCAATCAGGACGTAGCCACGCCCTAATGCATACCCTGCTTTATCGTCACATATAAAATCAGGGAGGCCAAAATGTCCCAAATGAACATCATACTGCATTGAAGAAGGCTTTAAACTAGCGATTGAGACCATAAACACATTTTGAAAACGTTTACTGAGGTTAGAAATCAAGTGAGAAGTTGGTGAATTCTCCATTGACTTGTATAGAGACGGTCGCCCCCTGGTGGCCTTTTGATAGAATGCAGCTCTAAGTTACTTCCTTGTTGGCCTCATTTCAGAGGACCGAAACTCCACGCCTGATCTGCCAGCTGAAACAAGTTTGAACTGATCTGAACATGTGATTAATCAGTGAATGCAGCCTGACAGCTCTGTGCTGCGTCACATGTTGTTACACACATCTACAATCTGTGTTTCCTCATTTACAGTAAAGTCTCAGTTAAAAGCTGATCACCATTTAAACAGTTTGAACTCATTTGAAATTATTTAGCTTCAGACAAATTTAAACAAACATCATTAATATAAAATGTAAAACTACTCCAGGGGAATATTATGAGTGATGTAGTATGCAGTATTACAGTAAAAGTACATAAGTAGTATTATGTGTTTGTGGTGTTTCAGGAGGAAAACTGCCTCTAATGAATGAGAATGAAATATTTTATTGATTATTGAAGGTACAGATATTTCACATGTCAGCTGATCTCTGAGCAGCTCAGAAACATGGAGACAAAAACATGAAGAATTACAACATCTGACACATGAAGTCTGAAATGACTTCTGTCTATTTCACTTTACACAACTCAGCTGTGGATCCACCAAAAAACCGAAGTCCACCATAAACCCTAAGTCCAACATAGAGAGGCTGAGTGAATGTGGTCTGGACTCTGTGGAGGAGAGTCATGGTTTCAGAGACGCTGTAGAAGGACAGAATACCTGCTCTGTGATCCAGGTACACTCCGACTCTGGAGGAACCAGGACCTGAGACGGGAGTTTCAATGTTGTTGAAGCAAAATTCATAACTGTTAGTGTCACAATCTAAAGACCAAGATTTGTCATTACGTCCAAATCGAGAATCACTTCCTACTCTGCTGATATTCTTGTATGTGACTGCTACATCAACTCCTCCCCACATCCCTCCTCTCCACTCCACCTCCCAGTAACAACGTCCAGTCAGACTCTCTCTACTCAGGACCTGCCACCTATCAGTGAATCTGTCTTTGTGACTAGAATAAGACTGTGGTTGAATAGTCCATGTTACTTTTCTGTTCCCCTCAGATAATAACAGTTGTGTGTGTGCTGTGTTTGGATCCAGAGTGATTTCACCCGAATATCTCAAGAACTCAGCTCTGGTCTTGGGCTCTGGTTCTGGTTCTGGCAGTAAAACGTCCACATTAGTTACTGACCATGAGATGTTTGTCCATTTGTCCGTCAGGATGTCCTGTAGTTTATCTCTGAGCTCTGACACAGCTGCTGTCACATCCTCAAAGTATCTGAGAGGACGGATATTGATGCTGGATGAGTCTGTAGGTTCACTGAGTTGTGACACTGAGGGGTAGTTGTGTAGAAACTGGTTGTGATCCTCTGTGTGTGAGAGCTGCTTCAGTTCAGCGTCTTTCCTCTTCAGCTCAGTGATCTCCTGCTGCAGCTTCTCCTGAAGCTCTTTGACTCCACTCACTTCAGTTTCCTGCTGGGATCTGATCTGCTGCTTCACATCAGAGCTTCTTTTCTGGAGGAGATGGATCAGCTGAGTGAAGATCTTCTCACTGTCCTCCACTGCTTTATCAGCAGAGCGACTGACGGCCTCCACCTCCTGTTGAAGCAGCTTCACATCTTTCTCTCTGTCCTGGATTCTCTGCTGGATGTTTAGTCGACTCACCTCAAGCTCTCTCTGCCTCTCAGTCCTTTCTGCTGCAGCTGGGACTGTGTCGTGGCCTTTATGATCATCCATAGTGCACAGATAACAGATACACTTCTTATCTGTACGGCAGAATATCTTCATCACCTCATCATGACGAGAGCAGATGTTTTCCTGGAGCTTCTCCGAGGGCTCCACCAGCTTGTGTTTCTTTAATTTGGTTGATTCAAAGTGAGACTGGAGGTGATTCTCACAGTAAGAGGCTGAACACGTCAGACAGGACTTGAAGGCTTTCAGCTTCCTCCCAGTGCAGACATCACAGGCCACATCTTCAGGTCCAGCATAGCAGTGATCAGCAGGAGCAGCTTGGAGTCCAGTCTTCTTCAGCTGCTCCACTAAAGCTGCCAACATGGTGTTTTTCTTCAGGACAGGCCTCGGTGTGAAGGCCTGTCTGCACTGAGGGCAGCTGTAGATCTTCCTCTGATCCTCTCCATCCCAGAATTCTTTAATACAGCTCATACAGTAGTTGTGTCCACAGGAAAGACCCACCGGATCCTTCAGTAGATCCAGACAGATCACACAAGAGATGGTTTCTCGGTCCAGCTGATCTCTCTGCGCCATTTCAGCTCTCAGAGGCAACGACTGTCCGAGCTTCACTTCCTGATAAGTGAAACAGGTTTGAACAGATCTGAACACGTGATTCTGCTGAATGCAGCCTGACAGCACTGTGCTGCGTCACATGTTGGTTACACCCATCTACAATCTGTCAATCTGAAGGGAGGGAACAATGAAACCTGATCCCAGAGTGGAGCTTGTTGTGTTTAAAGAACAGAGACGGTTATCAGTACGAGGAGCTGCACTGTGGATTCAAACTGTTTCCTTATTTACAGTAAAGTCTTGCTCAATATTTAAACAGTTTGAACACAATATTGGATGAATCTGATGAACAAGATCTTGTGATTGCAGATTGATTGATTAATATATTAAATAGAATCACAGTAAAGACTTTACATGTTTTGTAAATAATCCACAAGTCTCCCCAAAAAGCCCTGAATCTTCCCCAGTCTTAAACTCACTCAAGTATTACTGTCACTTCATGCTTTTAAACACACTTTATAAGCCTTAAATTCATATATGGCACCATGTAGAGTTGTATAATGACTATAAATAGTCCCAGAGTCACCTGAAATTCTGCTAAACTACAACTGCAGCCCCTCACTAGGTCTTGCAAACTCAGTGACTTCTACAACACACTCAAACATGACTGACGCTCCTCATAAAGGGTCTTAAATAAATCTTAGTGACATCTTGAACAACCTCTGACATCTCTGGTTCATTCATAAAACACCGTAAATCCATTAAAACACAACTAGAAGGACAACATGGGAACACCTGGGAAGCACGGAGTCATGGCCTTTATCATTCACAGATAAAAACCTCTAAACAACAAAAACAACAAACCAACATTAAAGTGCTTCTGAAGCCTCTAAAGGATCCTCAGATGTGCCTCACAAAAGATTCAGACTGTCAGAAATTCTTAAAATCACATTATAATTTCAGTTTGAGAGGCCTTCAAGGACAACTGGGAAAAAAACCCTTAGGAATTGTTTAAATCTTCTCAAGTACACCTAAAAAAAAGCCAAAAAACAACAAAATCCTGGAATAAAAACACGAGTAAACCTCCAAAAATTAGTGCATGACCACCCAAAAGGCTTGTTTCTCTTCACATACAAACACTTCAGGAATATAGACATGGATAGATAGGGGAGAAAATGGTCGGCAGTCTTTTTTTACCTTTTGAAATCCTCATAAACTGGTTCCTGAATAAATCCCCTTTTAATGTGTAATGGGAGCTTAAAGTATCAGGTAGGAATAAAGTGGTTTAACTGTCATTAAGCTGATTCTGTTCAAAAGATGTGGACAACCGTGCCCATCGTAGTCGTATGCTATTGGGGTTTTAATGGGGAAAATAAAAAAATGTAGCCTTAGAAATGTTTAGTGTTTAGTTTCATTGAAATACAACAACTGAACACACATCTATTTAAAGCAGAGCGGTTGCGTTACCTCAATGTCAAGTGTTTTATTCTGGAAATAACCTTGATGGTAACATCTCACCCAAATTCAGAAACTTTTAGTACCAACACGTTTTAACCAGGTGGGGAAATGAGGCCAACGTGGAAGTAACTTAGAGCTGCATTCTATCAAAAGGCCACCAGGGGGCGACCGTCTCTATACAAGTCAATGGAGAATTCACCAACTTCTCACTTGATTTCTAACCTCAGTAAACGTTTTCAAAATGTGTTTATGGTCTCAATCGCTAGTTTAAAGCCTTCTTCAATGCAGTATGATGTTCATTTGGGACATTTTGGCCTCCCTGATTTTATATGTGACGATAAAGCAGGGTATGCATTAGGGCGTGGCTACGTCCTGATTGACAGGTTGATTGACCAATGTCCTCGAGATCCAGCCCTCGCAACCATAGCAACCTCCCCGCTCCGCCCATGGCCCCGCCTCATGCCAATATGAGTAGAATCCGTGTTTTTATTTTTCCCAGCATGCACCTGAAATTTTCAAGATGGCGCTGCCTAGATTCGAAACTATTGGCTTCCGAGCAGCAGTCCACAAACCAATGGGTGACGTCACGGATGTTACGTCCATTTCTTCTATACAGTCTGTGGTTTTAACAGCGCCCACTAGAGACCGAATGAATAATTATAATGTCTAATGAATCAGACAACCAACCCCATTCTGCCGTACTATGGCAGCTTCATCCATAGTCAAGACAGCCAACTATAACTATCAACAAGAGAATGAAAATCCACTTAAATAATGACTAAAATACACAAAATATGTACTAATAAAACTAAAATATATGTAATGAATAACAAGAAGTGTGCAAAAAAGTACCAGAAAGAATTGTCCGGCAGTATCTAAACATATCTAAAAGATGTAAAAACACTTTAAATCTGTCATATATAACAAAGTATGTTAGAAATACCCTTAAATTATATTCAAAACTACTTCTGAAGTAGGCGCGAGCATCTCTTAACAAACCCATCAAATGTCTTCAAGAACCTCCCGAAACTTCCTGAAGGAGCTTTTATTTAAATTCCAGGTGCGCTCGATGCAATAAATGCGACGCCGCTGCAGCGAGGAGCCGTCAGAGCGACTCTCCGAAGGTCAGTATCACTCTTGAGCGTCGTCTGAGACTCTCACCTTTCTGATCAATATGTTTTCCTATCGATCGGCACGCGCTGCCCGAATGGCAAGTGTCAATCAATCCGGGGCTTGTCGATAAAAATGATCGCTCCCCGATGTGTTTATTTGCATTTAATGATCTTAATTACCATTCCCAGGGTGGACACACACACACACACACACCTAATTCATACTGAGGTCTCTCTCCTGTTTAATATTCCTAAATGTTCAGGATGAGACATCAAGGAGAAGGTTGACTCCTCTGCTCTCTTTTTTGGCAACAGGAGACTTTGTAGAAAGAGAGGAAGAGGTCACTTTACTTTTCTGTCTTCTTACTTTTATGCCTCCAGTAAAATATCAAACAGGAATCAACTAGCTTGAATGAAAACAAAACTGAAATCTCCATTTTTGGACCCATTAGTGCCTGTATTGCCCCCCCCACATTTAAAACCCACTGTAAAAAATCTGGGTGTGATTATAGACAGTGTTTTTTTAAAATTGGACAAACAGATAAATTAGGTTTTTATTTAAGTTATATATGATTTTAACTCGCCCTGGCTTCTTTTTGGTGTTAGCTAGGCCTCCTTTTCACACTTATAGCTGGTTGAAAATGCTGCAGCTTGTCTTTTAAAAACAACTATGCAAGCAAGGGCACAATAAATACAATTGAGCGGGGGAGGGGGTCAAATATATTTCAGTCGGAGGTTTCAGAGAACAGAGCTTGAGTGATTTTAATAAAGAGTTCAATTGTAGGAGGAAAGGTGCAATTTTAGGTGATGTTTTAGAAGAATTTCCGTTTTGCCCTCACAGCGATGAAGAGGATGAAGAGGATGAAGAAGATGAAGAGGATGAAGAGGATGAGGTGTGATGAAGAGGTTGGTGCCTCCTCTGCTCTCCTCTTTGAGCGGGGGTCAACCTCTCTCTCTCTCTCTCCTCTCCATCCGTTTAAACTCATCCCTTCCCTCCATCTGTCATTCATCAGCTCCCGTTAAAGCCCAGATGATGGACTAGAGTGTGTGTGTGTGTTCTTGTATATGTATCATTATAAGGACCTTGTTTACATACAGTGTTTGTGAGGACTCACTGCTTCAGAGGTTTTTTTAAAGGAGTAAAAACATGATGTTATAGGCTGAAGTTTAACATTACTTATAGTTAAGGTTGGGTTTAAAGGCTGGGGGAGTGTGTGATGTCAATGAGGGTCCTCACAAGTATATCTATCTATCTATCTATCTATCTATCTCTATCTTCTCTTTGAGCGGGGGTCAACCACTCTCTCTCTCTCTCCTCTCCATCCGTTTAAACTCATCCCTTCCCTCCATCTGTCGTTCATCAGCTCCTGTTAAAGCCCAGGTGATGGAGTAGTGTGTGTGTTCTTGTATATGTATCATTATAAGGACCTAGCTTACATACAGTGTTTGTGAGGACTCGATGCTTCAGAGGCATTTTTAAAGGATTGAAACACAATTTTATAGGCTGAAGTTTAACATTACTTACAGTTAAGGTTGAGTTTAAAGGCTGGGGGAGTGTGTGATGTCAACGAGGGGCCTCACAAGTATAGATGTACAAGCGTGAGTGTGTTTGTGTGTGTGAGGAGACATGCCATTAAACACGTGTCACCTCTGATCTGTGCTGAAATAAAGTCACACCTCGACACACACACACACACACACACACACACACAGTATATTGCACATGCCAACACACACATTTGTCACGCTTTACGCTCACTCACACACTCACACACACTCAGTCCGAAGCACTCCACCATGCACTTATGTACACACACACACACACACACACACACACACACACACACACACACACACACAATTCTTCTCTCTCACTTCAATAAAACAAGCATCAATTTTGGTCACCGACGGCGACGCTGATCTCTTTACAGCTTCCACGGCATCAAAGTAACGGCCGGCTGTAAATCTGAACCAACGGAGGAGGAGAAGGAGGAGGAGGAGGAGGAGGAGGAGGAGGAGGAGGAGGGGAGAGATGATGGAAAAGAAAGAAATAAAGGGAGGAGAGGAGAATAGGAAAAGACAATGACAGGGAATAAGAGGAGAGAGGATAAAGAGGAGATACGAGGAAATTTGTCGACATTTTAAATGCTATTGTCTGATATTGTCAAATGATTAAAGGTTTTACAACTGAAAGGCATCATTTAAAACATGAATTCATGTATTTAACTCTGACCTGAAACCAGAAGCTATAGGAAATATCAAAAACATCAAGACCAAAGTTACATTTCCTCATTTAGCAAACAGTCTGGTGATATTCTGTTTTTCTTATAAGACCTTCGTTATTGTCCAAAAAATATTAAAACTACAGCTGACATGTTTCCTTCATTACCATGAAACACACACACTGTAGTTTGTTTTAACTCAATCACACACACACACACACACACACACACACACACACACACACACACACACACACACACACACACACACACACACACACACACACACACACACACACACACACACACACACACACACACACACAGATTGTTCTGCAGCCAGAAACAAATGTAGATTCATCCGCCGCTGAAAATAGTCCCAGACAAATTCACTAATTCCTCAACAATGCTTGTGTGTTATAAAGTGTGTTTGTGTGAAATAAAGTAAAGGAAGTACTGAGTGTGTGTGTGTGTGTTAAAGAAATATATTTAAATATAAAGTGACTATTTTATAAAATACATACACATCTAGTTTAATTGTGTCCTTGGGAAGGTGAAAGTTTCTGCTTCATCTTCATTCAACAGTTTGTATTAACCCTCCTGTTGTCCTGGAGTCAAGGAAGAAGGAAGGAAGGAAAGGAGGGAGGAAGAAGGAAGAAAAGGAGGGAGGAAGGGAGGAAAGGAGGGAGGAAGGAAGGAAGGAAAGGAGGAAGGAAGAAGGGAGGGAGGGAGGGAGGGAGGAAGGAAGGAAGGAAGGAAGGGAGTAAATGAAAGAAGGAAGGGATGAAATGAATGAAGGAAGGAAGGGAGGAAGGAAGGAAAGGAGAAAGGGAGGAAGGAGGGAAGGAAGGAAAGGAGGAAATTAATGAAGGAAGGGAGGA
>NC_070593.1:2319160-2324160 GCF_027409825.1 Scomber japonicus
CTTTAATTTGTCTTTTTAATCTATGTTAATTTAGTTTTATTTTTTACTCTAGCTTTAAATAAACTTTTTCTCTTATTCGCTTTCATTTCATTTATTTATTTAATCATTTTATTTAACTTTCTAAACATTTTTATCATCCTTATCTTCTTTTCTTTTATGCATTGGTTTCAATTTTTGTCTTTTTATTTGTTTTCCCATTATTTTTATTCCTTTTCTTTATGTTGTCACTTCTTCTGTCTTATTATCAGCTTCCTATTATTCCTATTATCTATCCTTCCTTCCTTCCTTCCCTACTTCCTTCTTTCCTCCCTCCTTTCCTTCCTTCCCTCTTTCCTCCCTCCCTGCTCTCTTTCTTTCCTCCCTGCTTCCTTCTTTCCTCCCTCCTTTCCTTCCTTCCCTCTTTCCTCCCCCTACCTGCCTCCCTTCCTTCCCTCCCTGCTTCCTTCTTTCCTCCCTCCCTCCTACCTCCTTTCATTCCTCCCTCCTTTCCTTCCCTTCCATCCCACTTTCCCTTCCCTCTTTCCTCCCTCCGTCCTTTCCTTCCTTCAATCCCTCTTTCCTCCCTTCCTTCCACCTTTACTTCCTTCTTTCTCCCTTCCTTCCCTCTTTTCAATACGGTGATATTCGTGTTTTTAAGTGACGTCACATTAAAGCTGGCAGGAATCCAACACACCAGCCTGTTTTTTTAAAAAAAAGAAAAAAAGATGAGACTAATAAAAAATAAAACCAAGCAAATATTGTGTTTATGGGAGCCGGGAGCCGGGAGCAGCCTTTATTGTCCCGCCGTGCAGCGATAGGATCTGCTGCTCCAGTCGTTCCAGTTGTGCTTAATGTGAGCACTGGGAGCAAACTGGGAACCAAATGAGCGAACTGTGCCTTTAAAGCCCAGAGGGTCAGACTGTAAAGAGCCATATGCTGGATACACACACACACACACACACACACACACACACACACACACACACACACACACACACACACACACACACACACACAGGATGTCGGAGGTGTCTGATATTCTCTATTTGCTCTGATTTTAAGATATTATTTTATTAATCCTTTATAGGACACTCATTGAAAGGAAGGGAGGAAGGAAGGAAGGATGGAGGAAGGAAAGGAAGGAAGGACAGAGGAAAGAAGGAAGGAAGGAAGGTGGGGGGAGGAAAGAAAGAGAGAAGGAGGGAGGGAGGAAGGGAAGAAAGAAGGAAGGAAGGAAGAAGAAAGGAGGATGGAGGAAGGAAAGAAGGAAGGTAGGAGAGAAGGAGGGAGGGAGGAAGAACAGATGGAAGGAAGGAAAGGAAGGAAGGAAAGACGGAGGAAGGAAGGGAAGAAGGAAGGTAGGAGAGAAGGAGGGAGAGGGAGAGAGAAGGAAAGAAAGGAAGGGAGGAAAGACGGAGGAAGGAAGGGAGGAGAGAAGGAGGGAGGGAGGAAGGACAGATGGAAGGAAGGACGGAGGAAATAAGGAACGAGGGAGGGAGAAAGGAAAAGAGGAAGGGAAGAAAGAAGGCAGGGAGGAAGGAAAGGAAGGAAGGAAGGAAGGAAGGAAGGAAGGAAGGAAGATATTTTGTGATATTCACAGAATATTTATTATTTATTTTTATCCAAGAAAAACTAATTTGACTAAATTTTATGTGCATTATTTATGTGGCTCGGGCTTCAAGAGTCTGAAACTCATAAGTCTGAGCGTCAGAGGAGCACCTGAAGGCAACATAAACTTGCATCTCCCTTCTTTCTTTTCTGCCTTTATTTGAGTAAAGCCTCTTCTACTGCTCATATATGAAACCTGACTGCTGCTTTAATACACCTGGACAACTGTGAAACCCTTCCTTCCTTCCTTCCTTCCTTCCTTCTCTCTTTATTACCTTCCTCTCTCTTTCCTCCCTTCCTCTTTTCCTTTCTCCCCTCCCTCCCTCCCTCCCTCTTACCTTCCTTCCTTCCTCCCTCCCTCTTACCTTCCTCTCTCTTTCCTCTCTTCCTCTTTTCCATTCTCCCTCCCTCCCTCCCTCATACCTTCCTTCCTTCTCTCTTTATTACCTTCCTCTCTCTTTCCTCCCTTCCTCTTTTCCTTTCTCCGTCCCTCCCTCCCTCTTACCTTCCTCTCTCTTTCCTCCCTTCCTCTTTTCCTTTCTCCCTCCCTCCCTCCCTCTTACCTTCCTTCCTTCCTTCTTTCCTAAGTCTTTCCTTCCTTCCTCCCTCATGTCCTTCCCTCCTTTCCTTTCTCCTGTCCTTCCTTCCTTCCTTTACTACTTATTTTCCTCCCACCTGTCCTTTACTTCCTCATCATCTTCATCATTTCCCATCACCTCCCTTTCTGTGTCTTTCTACCTTCCTCCCTTTTCTCTCTCTCTTATTTTTAATTTACGCCATCCCTCTTCCTCTTCTGTGTGTGATTCTCAGACGATGTTGAGCCTGGTTTAAAGTTGTTTTTTGTGTTTTGTACCTGAGTGAATGTGAAATCAGTGTGAAATCCCTGCAGCCAGGTTTCAACATGTGAAGTTTTAAAGAGGAACATATTTTGCCTTTGGTGATCTTCTGTTATTTATATCCTGTCAGACTCACAGGAACAGTTTTTCTTCTTATTCTAGTTTCTTTTAAAAGGAGGAGAGCTGCTTCAATTTTTAAAGAAAGTATTAATTAATCTTTTTTTTATTAAACTAAGGAAAAACAGGAGTTGCATAAAGGACCAACCGGCTGTCTAATCTGTAGTATTTATTACTCAGGTAGTTGATGTTGTCCACTCTCATATTTCAGATTTGATTCAGCTCCAACATTAAGTGTAAAATCCATCATGTTTGTGTAAGTAGCCTCCATATGTTCCTTTAGTGTGAGTGTGTGGCCCAGCGTCTGTTTACATCAGAGCATATTAAAGCTGCTACAGGCTCACAGTCCTGTCAGTCAGAACATTTGGTATCTTAACTAACCAACCACCAACCAACCAACCAACCAACCAACCAACCAAATAACTAACCAACCAAGCAAAGAACCAAATAACTAACCAACCAACCAACCAAATAACTAACCAACCAACCAACCAACCAACCAAATAAGTAACCAACCAACCAATCAATTAAGTAACCAACCAACCAACCAACCAGATACGTAACCAAGCAACCAAGCAACCAAATACGTAACTAAGCAACCAAGCAACCAAGCAACCAATCAACCAACCAACCAACCCAACCAACTAACAAACCAACCAACCAAATAAGTAACCAACCAACCAACCAACCAACCAAATAAGTAACCAACCAACCAACCAAATAAGTAACCAACCAACCAACCAAATAAGTAACCAACCACCAACCAACCAAATAAGTAACCAACCAACCAACCAACCAAATAAGTAACCAACCAACCAACCAACCAAATAAGTAACCAACCAACCAACCAACCGAGTAACCAACCAACCAAATAAGTAACCAACCGACCAAATAAATAACCAACCAACCAACCAACCAACCAAATAAGTAACCAACCAACCAACCAACCAAATAAGTAACCAACCAACCAAATAAGTAACCAACCAACCAACCAAATAAGTAACCAACCAACCAACCAACCAAATAAGTAACCAACCAACCAATCAACCAACCAAATAAGTAACCAACCAACAACCAACCAACCAAATAAGTAACCAACCAACCAATCAACCAACCAAATAAGTAACCAACCAACCAACCAACCAACCAACCAATCAACCAACCAAATAAGTAACCAACCAACCAACCAACCAACCAAGTAATCAACCAACCAACCAAATAACTAACCAACCAACCAAGTAACAAACCAACCAACCAAATAACTAACCAACCAACCAAGTAACAAACCAACCAACCAACCAACTAATCAAATAACCAACCAACCAAGTAACAAACCAACCAACCAACCAACTAAACAATTAACCATCCAACCAAACAAATAAGTAACAAACCACCAACCAACAACCAACCAACCAACCAACCAACCAACCAACCAACTAACTAATCAAACCAACCAACCAACCAACCAACCAACCAACCAACCAACCAACTAACTAATCAAATAACCAACCAACCAACCAACTAATCAAATAACCAACCAACCAACCAACCAAATAAGTAACCAACCTACCAATCAACCAACTAACCAACCAAATAAGTAACCAACCAACCAACCAAATGATTAACCAACCAACCAACCAACCAACTAACCAACCAACCAACCAAATACGTAACCAACCAACCAACCAACCAACCAACCAAACAAGTAACCAACCAACCAACCAAATAAGTAACCAACCAACCAAACAAGTAACCAACCAACCAACCAACCAAATAAGTAAACAACCAACCCACCAACCAACCAACCAACCAACCAACCAACCAAATAAGTAACCAACCAACCAACCAAATGAGTAACCAACCAACCAACCAAATAAGTAACCAACCAACCAACCAAACAAGTAACCAACCAACCAACAAATAAGTAACCAACCAACCAAACAGTAACCAACCAACCAACCAACCAAATAAGTAACCAAACCAACCACAACCAACCAACCAAATAAGTAACCAACCAACCAACCAAATGAGTAACCAACCAACCAACCAAATAAGTAACCAACCACCTAACCAAATGACATTTCAACAATCTCATCCTCCTGCATCAATATCAGGTATTAAATCCTGATCAGCTGCCAGTATGTTTGAACCTGGAACACAGTTTTATTTTATTGATGCTTCTTCACAACACATAAATCCTTCCAAACATATTCTGGCAGCCAGGTCTGTTGATGTGAGGTTATAAGAGATGCTGATAAAATGTGTCCAAGTTCCACCGAGGCTAATCTGCAAGTCAATTATCTCAAGTTGGACGTTCTTGTCTGTGAGTGGAGAGAAAATAAGCAAGAGGAGCTTTAGAGGTGCTTTTTATTACTTTGCTGTAATTTTCATACTTTTCTAAGTGACTGAAAAACATCTTTCCTCTGTCCTCCCTTCCTTCCTTCCTTCCTTCCTCACTCC
>NC_070593.1:2331660-2334160 GCF_027409825.1 Scomber japonicus
TCTTTTCTTTCCTTCCTTCCTTCCTTCCTTCCTCCCTTCCTCCCTTCCTTCTCTTCCTTCCTTCCTTCCTTCCTCCCTTCCTTCTCTTCCTCCCATCCTCCCATCCTATCAAACAAACCCTCTCTTTCTTTCTCTCTCTGATTCCACTTGTTTCCTGCCTCTGTGATGTTATTTCCATGTGTGTGTCTGTACATCTCTTCCTCAGGTATAAATGCATACCGGCGTGTCGACATGACAACCGTGAGCACACCGCGTGTTGAAATGCACACCGGCGTGTCGACATAACAACCGTGAGCACACGCGTGTTGAAATGCACATACATGAATGACATGAATCACAGGTGAACATGTATGAGTCCTCTCTGCTCCTCACTGCACTAACCAGCTGATTTACTGCTGAGGCACGAAGTGGAAAACAAACGCCTCCAGCAGCAGCAGCGGTGTGTGTGTGTGTGTGTGTGTGTGTGTGTGTGTGTGTGTGTGTGTGTGTGTGTGTGTGTGTGTGTGTGTGTGTGTGTGTGTGTGTGTGTGTGTGTGTGTGTGTGTGTGTGTGTTAAAGAGACTTGGTTTACAGCGAACATCCGACACTGTGAGTATTGGAGCTTGTTTGTGAGCCTGCAGAGAGAGCAAATAATTCTTCTTCTTCTTTTCCTTCCTTCCTTCCTTCTCTTTCTCTTCCTTCATGTCTTATTTTCCTTCCTTCCTGTCATATTTTCCTTCCTTCCTTCCTTTCGCTTCCATCCATCCTTCCTTCCTTCATGTCTTATTTTCCTTCCTTCCTTCCTTCCTTCTTGTCTTCTTTTCCTTCCTTCCTTCTCTTCCTTCTTTCATGTCTTATTTCCCTTCCTTCCTTCCTTCCTTCCTGTCTTCATGCCTTCCTTCATGTCTTCCCTCCTTCCCTCCTTCCTTCCTTCCTGACTTCCTTCCTTCCTTCATGTCTTATTTCCCTTCCTTCCTTCCTTCCTTCCTTCCTGCCTTCATGCCTTCCTTCATGTCTTCCTTCCTTCCTTCCTTCCTTCCTTCCTTCCTTCCTTCCTTCCTTCCTGCCTTCCTTCATGTCTTCCTTTCCTTCCTTCCTTGGAAAACAAACGCCTCCAGCAGCAGTAGCGGCGGCAGCGGCAGCGGTGTGTGTGTGTGTGTGTGTGTGTGTGTGTGTGTGTGTGTGTGTGTGTGTGTGTGTGTGTGTGTATGTGTGTGTGTGTGTGTGTGTGTGTGTGTGTGTGTGTGTGTGTGTGTGTGTGTGTGTGTGTGTGTGTGTGTTAAAGAGACTGTGAGTATTGGTGCTTGTTTGTGAGCCTGCAGAGAGTCGCAGCAGCAGGAGAGCAAACAATCCCCGGTGCAGTAAACCCCACCCGTCTGGAGCTCCATATGTACATAAAACAAACACCAGAGGAAAGCATAAAGAAGCTCGACTGTGAGTATCATGTGAGACAGATTAAATTTGATGTCTGGGATCAAATAAAAGCAGAGTTTGTTTTTTGGTTTGAACAGCTGTTAGAAAATAATCTGTTAAAATCCAGTTTGAGCTGCTAAACACAAATTAAATGATAACTTTAATAACTGATCTTTTTCCTTTTAGGTAACTAGTCCACTATTTCTTATAATTTCCTATTTATATTTTCCTGTTTCTTAATTTTAAGTTGCCATTTCACACCTGGTCAGGGAATATTTACTGTAATGTTTATTAATATGTCCCTGACAAATAAACTAATAAATAAAATATGTATTTATAAATATGAGCAAATCAGAGAGAGTATTATCTTCTGCTGTATATTAATTAGGGCTGTCAGCGTTAACACGTTAATCGCGATTAGATTAATGCAATCCATAACACGTTAATTTTTTTAATGGCATTTTAATGTTGCAAGCCTTTTTGTCCCTTCTACTCCCCCGTAGACGGCTCCTCTAGCTGTAGCGCTATGCTTTGAAGTGGCCTCCTGCAGTAAACCTACCGCGCTGATGGAAAGTAAGAGAGCTACTGGACTTTTGAACGGCTTGTTTAACTTTAAAACACTTCCAGACGCTTCAGTTGACAAGTCAAAAGTAAAATGCAACCTGTGTCAAACGGAGTTTAACTACCACCGGAGTACGTGGAGTTTGAGTTAGCACCTCCACGCTAAACACCCAGGTGCAGCCAAGCCAGCCTCAGCTCCACCAAAGGACCATTTTGGAGTGTGGGAGTCGCAGCAGAGCCGTGATTGATTCCCAGTTAAGACACTCTGGTAAGAAATGCTTTACATTATGGGCTTAAAACTGCCTTCAATGGAAAATAACAGGATTTTAAACATGCTATTCAAAACACGATTAACTATGGAAATTCTGCGATTAATCTCGATTAAAAAAATTAATCGTTTGACAGCCCTAATTATAATATTTCTATTGTACTAGAAGAGGATGAGGTTTTGTTGAAGTTGAGAGCCGAAAAGAAGATAAAGATTGTTCATATTTTATTCTCTTATTCTTTTTTCTTGGTTTTCATGTTTCAGCAGCGACTTAAAAAA
>NC_070593.1:2341660-2344160 GCF_027409825.1 Scomber japonicus
TTCTTTTATTTTGTGGACCCAGCATCAAATTTCTGCTTTTAACCTTCGTGTTGTCCTCCCGTGTCAAATTGACCCCATCTCTTTTGACTGTTCCTTCTTCCCTCCCTTCTTTCTTTCCTTACCTTCTTCTCTCTTTCTTTCCTCCCTCCTTTCCTTCCTTCTTCCTTCCTCCCTCCCTCCTTTCCTTCCTTCCTTCCTTCTTCCATCCTCCCTCCTTCCCTCCCTCCTTTCCTTCCACCTTCCTTCCTCCCTCCCTCCTTTCCTTCCTTCTTTCTTCCGCCCTCCATCCTTTCTCCTTCCTTCCCTCCTTCCTTCCTCGTTCCTTCCTTTCCTTCCATTTTCCTTCCCTCCTTCCTTCTTCCTCCCTTCCTTCCTTCCTTGATTCGAGGACAGCAGGAGGGTTAATCCATTTAGAGGGAATATATTAGAGGATTATGGTAAAAATGTCTAAGTGGTGTAACCATAAAAACTTTGTACCAAATAATTCAACTTGCTTAAAAACAGTAAATAGTCAATAAAACACCTTCCTTCCTTCCTTCCTTCCTTCCTTCCTTCCTTCCTACCTAACACCATATCAACTCGTTTGGCATAATCTTACATCCTTCCTTCCTTCCTTCCTTCCTTCCTTCCTTCCTACCTAACACCATATCAACTAGTTTGGCATGATCTTCCTTCCTTCCTTCCTTCCTTCCTAACACCATATCAACTAGTTTGGCATGGTCTTCCTTCCTTCCTTCCTTCCTTCCTTCCTTCCTTCCTTCCTACCTAACACCATATCAACTCGTTTGGCATGATCTTCCTTCCTTCCTTCCTTCCTTCCTTCCTTCCTTCCTACCTAACACCATATCAACTAGTTTGGCATGATCTTACATCCTTCCTTCCTTCCTTCCTTCCTTCCTACCTAACACCATATCAACTAGTTTGGCATGATCTTCCTTCCTTCCTTCCTTCCTTCCTTCCTTCCTACCTAACACCATATCAACTAGTTTGGCATGATCTTACATCCATCCTTCCTTCCTTCCTTCCTACCTAACACCATATCAACTAGTTTGGCATGGTCTTTCTTCCTTCCTTCCTTCCTTCCTTCCTTCCTTCCTTCCTTCCTTCCTTCCTTCCTTCCTTCCTTCCTTCCTACCTAACACCATATAAACTAGTTAGGCATGATCTTATTATAACTTTTATATTAAATAAAGCTAATGGAATACTATTGTTCTAAATATTACATTTCATCTGGTTACCATGGAGACCAGGAAACATTTACATGTTTTAAATGAAGTCATTATTAGTATAAGTCCACTTAAATACACTGTAGCTGATCACATATTTAATATCTATCATTCTTTTGTGGTTACACCATTTGACATTTTCAGGAGCATTCAGTCTGACTTTTGGTAAAAAAAAATACTAAATGTACATTTTAACAAACCTGATGCTGCTTTTAAATCTAGTTTAACTCATTTATGAATTGGAGTAATTCAACCTCATTAAAGCTTAAACTTTGAAACTGATGTAATTTTTCCTTATTGATGTTATTTCATTAATGTTTTATCACTTAGTATTATTATGAATCCCATCTTCACTTCCTCTTTGCCTTTATTTATTCCTCTGCACTCGTTTCTTTCCGTCCTTGTCCTTTCTCTCTCTGATTAGCTTTGTCTTGTCTGTCGGTCGTCTTTCCTCATTCCCTCTATCCTTGTCTCCTTGTCCCCTTGTCTTGTCATCTTTATTCTCTGTCTTGTCATTTTCTCATCTCTCCATCTCTCCGTATTGTCTCTCCTCATTTCCTCGTCTTCCCGTTTACTCGCTCCTATCTTTTACTCTCATTGTCTCCTCGTCTCCGTCTCCTCCTGAGTGTGTGTGTGTGTGTGTGTGTGTGTGTGTCTGCCAGGTGCTCTAACAGGCTGTTATACACACACACACACACACAAAGACTTTCTTCCTCTTTGTTTCTCTTTCCGACGGTTCGACTTTCTGACTTGAACCAAAACATAAATACACACAGATTTGTCCTCTTCATCAATCGCTCTCTGATTCTTTACTTTTCACACACACACACACACACACACACACACACACACACACACACACACACACACACACACACACACACACACACTCACACTCACACACACACATGCTCCTTCTGTGTAATTAGTGTCCGTCTGTCCGCCTCCTCTTCATCTTCAAACACCACATGGTTTCTCTTTTTAAAGCACACCAAACATCAATCTGCTGTTTTAAACACCACAGCAGCATTTTCACTTCATCAGCAACAACAAAACTTCCTCCACTTCCTGACCAGAGATCATATAAAACACATCACACATCAAGTTTTAAGCTCTCGGTTACTAAACTCAGTGTTTGCATTAAAGCTTAAACACATTAAATAGGTCATAAAGGTATTTCTAAAAAAGGTGTAAAAAGCATTTCAACCATTTAGATTTGAATTGTGGAGCTAGGCTTCACAAACTGTGTTTCAACATTTCTGTGTTCAGGATTT
>NC_070593.1:2349160-2351660 GCF_027409825.1 Scomber japonicus
TCCTTCTTTCCTTTTCTTCCGTCCTTCCTTCGCTCCTTCCTCCCTCCCTCCTTTCATTCCTTCTTCAACCCTTCTTTCCTCCTTTCCTTCTCTCCTTCTGTCCTTCCTTCCTTCGATCCTTCCTTCCCTTCCTTCCTCCTTTCCTTCCTCCCTCCCTTCTCTCCTTACTCCCTTCCTCTTTTCCTCCCTCCCACCCTTCCTTCCTCCTTTCCTTCTCTCTTTCCTTCCTTCCTTCCTTCCTCCTGAGTAGAGAGAACTTTTGAGATAGAAAGGAGGAGATATGATGAACTACTCTCCAAAAAAACACAACACACTGCTAGACTGACTATTAGTTGGACACTTCCCTCTTTCTTTGCTCCTTCCTTCTTCCCTCCCTTCCTTCGTCCTTTCCTTCTCTCCTTCCGTGCTTCCTTCTTTCCTTCCTTCCTTAATCCATTCCTTCCTCACTTCCTTCTCTCCTTACTTCCTTCCTCTTTCCTCCCTCCCTCCTTACACCTTTACTTCCTCATTCCTTCCTTCCTTCATCTTTTCCTCCCTCCCTCCCTTCCTCCTTTCCTTTTCTCCTTCCGTCCTTCCTTCCTTCCTTCCTACGTCCTTTCCTTCCTCCCTTCCTTCCTCCTGAGTAGAGGGAACTTTGGAGATAGAAAGATGGAGATATGATGAACTACTCTCCAAAGAAACAACACACTGCTCGTCAGACTATTATTTAGACGGTTTAATTGTAATCTTGTTGAGGAAGCAGCTAATCAGAGGAAATGAAAAAGGCTCTTGACACCACAGGAAGTGCAACACACATCAGGACCTGGTGGAGTGTTTGATTTGGGTCACTTAACGTTCTCCTGGCGCTGCGTCGAAGCAGTGATTAGAGAAGTTTAGACAGCTGCACCTCTTCCCTCCTGCATGCTAAGATATCACTCACCCACTCCCTCCCTTCCTTCTTTTCTTCCTTCCTTCCTTCTTTCCTTCCAGTGATTAGAGAAGTTTAGACAGGTGCACCTCTTCCCTCCTGCATGCTCAGATATCACTCATCCACTCCAAGGAAGAGGAACTGTTAGATTTTAATAAGAATGTTAGATAGTTCCTTCTTCCCTTCCTTCTTTCCTCACATCCTTCCTTTTTTCCTCCCTCCCTCCTTTCCTTCCTTCCTTCCTTCTCTCCTTACTTCCCTCCTATTTTCCTCCCTCCTTCCTTCCTTCCTTCATTCTTTCCTTCCTTCCCATCCTTCTCTCCTTACTTCCTCCCTCCCTTCCTCCCTCCCTCCCTTCCTTCCTTCCTCTTTTCCTTCCTTCTCTCCTTCCTTCCTTCCTCTTTTCCTTCCTTCTCTCCTTACTTCCTTCCTCTTTTCCTAACTCCCTCCCTCCTTACCCCTTCCCTCCTTCCTTCCTTACTCCTTTCCTTCCTCCCTTCCTTCTCTCCTTATTTCCTTCCTCCCTCCTTTCTACTTTACTTCCTCATTCCTTCTTTCCTTCCTTCCTCTTTTCCTCCCTCCCTCCCAACTTTCCTTCCTTCCTTCTCTTCTTCCTTCCTTCCTTCTTTTCCTCCCTCCCTCCCTCTCTCACTCCTTCCTTCCTTCCTCTCTCCCTCCCTCCCTCCCTCCGTCCCTCCCTTCCTTCCTTCCTTCCTTCCTTCCTTCCTTCCTTCCTTCCTTCCTTCTCTCTTATAATAATCAGATGTAACTGGAATAAATATTTTCTAGGTTTAAAAACGCATTAAAAAAAAACAAAGAAAAAAGAGGCTCAGTGCAGGTTCACCATCATCTCACACTTACACATTGTGCATATCGTGTAAAACATACATGCACACTCACACACACTCACACACACACACACACACACACACACACACACACACACACACACACACACACACACATTAAACACACACTGATTACCCGCCTCTATCAGCTGTGGTATCGCGTCAGCCTGGTTGTGATGTTAAAAGCTCAGCCTTTGGGCTGTATGTTAAACAGATAAGGAGTGGAGCATGTTAGGGATTAAAACTACAAGACACACACACACACACACACACACACACACACATATATGCACCCGAGGGAGCTAACAGCGATAACCTAGTCATTATCATACTTTCATAATTCCATTTAATAATTCAGCTTAGCCGCAGCAGAGGCAGCAGAGGCAGCAGAGGCAGCAGCAGAGAGGAGGCAGCAGCTGGATGTTGAGGAATAATTGAAGTCGGCTGTGGTGAAAAATGTGAGGGTGAATTATGAGGAATCACTGCGCTAATAATGTAAAGGTACATTATGGGGGAATAATTCAGCGTCAGAGAAGCTCAAAGGCAAATCATGAGAAATAATTTGGATTACAAAATGGTGTAAAAAAAAGAAAAAGAAAAATCTGAGGGGGAAAAAATAGATAGTAGATAAAAGAAGAGATGAGATAATTATTCATTAGGCCTCGCCAGCAGCAGCAGCAGCAGCAGCAGCATGTCTGTGATGTTCATTACACATCAGAAAATATCAATATATGAACTCATCTCA
>NC_070593.1:2373362-2383952 GCF_027409825.1 Scomber japonicus
TCTATAAAGTGTGTAAAATACATTCAAATGTACTAATGAATTAATTGTTGTATGTTTTGTATTTAAATTATATTATTTACTGTTACCTTTATTTTATTTTGCATTGTTTATACCTAATATTATTTAGTTTTATCCAATTTATTTATGTTTTTTTATGACTTTTATTTTATGACTTTTATGTGCAAATAAGCCAATAATTATTAACATGTATAAGGAGCCTTATTATAAAGTGTAAACATATCACTATGCAGCAGCAGCATAGTGATATTAACGCTTATAATGAAATGCTGAGAAACATGAATATAGATCTGATTATTTATTGGATATAAATTAAGTAGTAAAACCTAAATTCATCTTGCCAAATAGTGATCCTGCATTGATTTATGTATTTATAAATGTTAATTAATTCTTTATGAAGTGTTAAAAGTCTAATTAATAACTCCCTCATTAATCCTTTATAATGGAATGTGATGATGTCACTGTTTAAACTGATGATGTCATTTTTTTTGTGGACCAATGAGGGTGTGGTCACATGACTTTTCTGTCATGTAAATATTAATATGTGTGTCCTTCATTTCATCCCTCGCTTCACTGTTTATTATTATTATAACATGTGGAACTTTAGGGAGGAACAGAGAGAAGAGAAGAAAGAGAGAGAGAAAGAAAGAAAGAAAGAAAAGAGAGAGAAAGAAAGAAAGAAGTGGACAGATAAATAGATAAAGAACGGCAGCTCGCAGATGCTGAAGGGCAGCGAAAGGGAAAAAAAGAGGGATGATGAAAGAGGGATGCAAGAAGAAAAAGAGGAGGAGGAGGGGGAGGAGGAAAAGGAGGAAGAGGAGGAGGAAGAGGAAGAGGAGGAGGAGGAAGAGGAGACAGCTGCACAGTGAGTTCACCTCTGAACTCCTCCCTCCGTTTCACTCATTTCCTTTTTCTATTGTTCAGCTTTCTAACCCGAACCCCTTCCCCTCCTCTTTTCTTCATTCTCTCCTGTCGTCCTCTCCTCATCTTCCCTTACTCCTTTTCCTTCTCTGTGTCCTCCTTTCCTTTCCTCGCCTCCCCTCCTACATCCTTTACTGTCCTTTTCTTCTTCCCCCTCCTTCTTTCCCCTTTTCTTATTTACCTACTTCCTGCTCACCTTTGTCCTTACTTCTTCTCCTCTCCTTTACCCCCTCCTCTTCTAGTCCTCTTTTCTTGCCTCTCCTCTTCTTTCTTTTCATCTCCTTTCTTCCTACTCCCCTCCCTCCTTCCTTCATCTCTTCCTATATCTTTACTTCTTCTTTTTCTCTCCTATGTCCTTACTTCTTTCCTCTTTCCCCATCCTCCTTTTTCTTCATTCTCTCCTATTGTCTTCTCCCCTTTCCTCTCCTCTTCTTTCCTTCCTTCCTATCGTCTTTTCACTCCTTTCCTTCTCCATGCCCTCCTTTCTTTCCCTCTCCTCCCCTCCTACAACCTTAATTCCTCTTTCTTCTCTTACACTCCTCTTTTTTCCTCTTCTCTCTTCCTTTCTTCTTTTTTTTTTAGAGGTTCTTAAAGATTGATGTCACACTGTCTCCTTTCTTTTTATTCCTCTCCTCCCCTTTCCTCCCTTTTTTTTTTGGTACATCTGTATACTTCCTCTCCTCTTCCCTCCTACTGTATATCCTTACTTCCTCTTATCCATCCTCTCTCTCTCTCTCTCTCTCTCTCTCTCTCTCTCTCTCTCCCCTCCTTTCCCTCCTCCTCCTCTTCTTCTTCCTCCCTGGGTTCAGTGGTGTGGAACAGTTCAGTATTAGCTCTGAAATTAGCAGCAGTCCCTCGTTAAAGAGTTGGCAGACGACACACACACACACACACACACACACACACACACACAGACACACACACACACACACACACACACAGACACACACACACACACACAGAGTTAATGGTATAAAAGCTGCTGCCACCTCTGAGACACAGAATTACTTGAGCCCCTTTTTTTCTCTTCGTGTCTTTATCGTTTCTTTCTCTCACTACAATCCTTCTCCTCTCTCATCATCTCTCTCTTTCTCTCTCTCTCTCTCCTCTTCATCACCTCCTCCCTCGCTCCCTCCTTTAACCTTCAAACAGACGACTCTCTCTCTCCTCCTCCTACTTCTTTCTGCCCCACCTTTCTTTCTTTCTTTCTTTGTGTGACACCTCCTCTTCCTCTTCTTCTTCTTTCCCTTCTTTTTCTTCCATTTTTATAATTTTCTTTCCTCTGATTTTTTCCATCTTTCACAGCTGCACCTTTATCCTCCATCTCCATTTTTTCCCCCTCCTTCATCCTTTTAATGCACCTTTCACTCTTCACACTTTCATCTTTCCTCTTCATCACTTACCTCATTTCCACTTCTTAAACTCTCACCTCCCTTCTTTTATTTCTTCTCACAGCCTCTTTGACCTCCTTCACTTTCCTTATTTCTTTCTTTCCTGGCTCACCTCCCCTTCTTTTTCATCTCCACTCACTGATACTGTCTCTCTCACTATTGTCCTTCATGCATTTTTACACCATTTCTGAAATACAAATCAATCTCTAGTTATTAATAAATTGCTGATTCATCCTTAATGAAACTTTCCTGAAGGATAAAATACATTTACAGTCTCAGTATATAATGCTCCAACTGTATTAAATGTTAATAAACTGTATTTTTGGTCAAACATTCAACATTAAATGTGTATAAAATGCACCAACATGCTTTTAAAAGTTGAAATATTTCCATTTTTATATATTCTGGGTCACATGAAAGGAGAAGTCGTCACATATCTGGATAAAAGAAATGTTCTTTTTTCCTCTCTCATATGTAAAAATTTGTATTTAAGGGTTAATGTTAATTTTAATTATATCATTTCTGTATTTTATTGTATTTTAAGTGTAATCCATGAAACACTAGGACAACAAAAGTGGAGAAAAAATGTCAATGTTAGTGAAAAGCTTGAGTATAAATCTATAGTTTAAAACAGAAATGGACTGAATGGACTTTTACAGATAACATGACCACAGTAAACATAACATGCAGGTTAATATTAAGAGTAAAGCTGCAGCTCATTACACAGCATGATAATATGATAATATGATAATATGATAATATCTAAATATGTCTCTGAGGAAAAGTTGGATCCATTTGAACTGCTGTTGAACTATTTTATGCTGTTCGGTATGACATCACTAATTGAGGCAGTTGTTTTGTGTGTCTGTTGTTATTAAGTGAACACACTCACACACACACACACACACACACACACACACACACACACACACACACACACACACACACACACACACACACACACACACACACACACACACACACACACACACACACACACACACACACAGCAGTACAGACCTGTGGCTCGGATAACAAGATGGTAGCATCACAGGCCAACATAGAGTCAGGACCTGACAGAGGGATATCTGTGTGTGTGTGTGTGTGTGTGTGTGTGTTTGAGGTGTTTATGTACTTCAGGAGTGTGTGTGAATGAGAAGCAAAGAGGTATTTTGGCAGAATATCACACACAAACACACACACACACACACACACACACGCAGAGTGTGGTGCAACCTCTCCACAGACCTCTGAGCTCTACAGCGCTAATTAGTTTGGCAACAGAGTCAGAACAACATACCTTTGGCCTAGAACGCCCCCCTGTATGCACACACACACTCACACACGCACATGCACACACACATACTCACACACATATAGAGACACACACACACACACAGACACACGCACACACACACACATAGAGACACACACACACGTACACACAGAGACGCACACACACACACACACAGAGACACAGACACATAGAGAGACACACACACACACACACACACACACACACAGAGACACAGACACATAGAGAGACACACACGCACACACACACACACACACACACAGACACATAGACAGACAGACACACACACAAACAGAGACACACAAACACACACGTCCACAAAAACAACCAAATCATTCTGCAGCTGATGTGAAGTTGACTTTGAGAACAGGAAGTGGATTTTATTTCACTGCTGATGAAAACATAAACACACACTCACCATCATGTGAAAATTAACTATTCCATTCTATTCTATTCCATTCCATTCCATTCCATTCTATTCTATTCCACTATACTCCATTCCATTCCATTCCATTCCATTCCATTCTATTCTATTCCACTATACTCCATTCCATTCCATTCTATTCCATTCCATTGTATTCCATTCCATTCCATTCCATTCCATTATACTCCATTCTATTCCATTCCATTCCATTATATCCTATTCCATTCCATTCTTTTCTATTCTATTCTATTCCATTATACTCCATTCCATTCCATTCCATTCCATTCCATTGTATTCCATTCCATTCCATTCCATTCCATTCCATTCCATTATACTCCATTCTATTCCATTCCATTTCATTATATCCTATTCCATTCCATTCTATTCTATTCTATTCTATTCCATTATACTCCATTCCATTCTATTCCATTCCATTCCATTCCATTCCATTCCATTCCATCCCATTCTATTCCATTCCATTCCATCCCATTCCATTCTATTCCATTCCATTCTATTCCATTCCATTCTATTCCACTCCATCCCATTCAATTCAATTCCATTCTATTCCATTCCATTCCACTCCATCCCATCCCATTCCATTCCATTCCATTCCATTCCACCCCATCCCATTCTATTCCATTCCATTATATTCCATTCCATTCCATTATACTCCATTCCATTCCATTCCATTCCATCCCATTCTATTCCATTCCATTCCATCCCATTCCATTCTATTCCATTCCATTCTATTCCATTCCATTCTATTCCACTCCATCCCATTCAATTCAATTCCATTCTATTCCATTCCATTCCATTCCACTCCATCCCATCCCATTCCATTCCATTCTATTCCACCCCATCCCATTCTATTCCATTCCATTATACTCCATTCCATTCCATTCCATTCTATTCTAAAGTCCTGATCATAATAAGTCTGTATCGTTCTCCTAACGTCTGTTTCATATAAATATCTGTTATCTCTCCATTTAAGCTAGAACTGTCCTACCTTTCCCTCCTGAATACTGAACACACTCCTCATCCTCTAACCCGCCGTGCGTGTGTGTGTGTGTGTGTGTGTGTGTGTGTGTGTGTGTGTGTGTGTGTCATCCTCTCTGCCAGACATCTTGTTTGTACAAAGCAACAGAAAGCTGAATAATTGATGCTGGATGCAGTTCACAGCATGGTCTCTCTCTCTCTCTCTCTCTCTCTCTCTCTCTCTCTCTCTCTCTCTCTCTCTCTCTCTCTCTCTCTCTCTCTCTCTTTCTCTCTCTCTCTCTGTAACTTCCTCTCCTGTTGCTGTTATTGTTGTTGTTGCTGTCAATAATCATCAAAAACAAAAAAAAAACAAAAAAAAGAAAAAGTAGAAAGAAAGAAAGTGAGGATAATACACACACACACACACACATTCCTATACAGGCGTGTAAATTACAACCAGGAACAGAGCCTGATAACATTGTGTGTGTGTGTGTGGTGTGTGTGTGTGTGTGTGTGTGTGTGTGTGTGTGTGTGTTGCAGATGAAAGTCTGTGCCGAGAGGAAATGTCACTTATCAGGCCTCCTAATCACTTCATTCATATTGTCCACACACATACACACACACACACACACACACACACAGACACAGACACAGACACAGACACAGACACAGACACACACACACACACACACACACACACACACACACACACACCTGTGGCAAATAAATAAAGGATTCTTCTTTCGGGACAAGGTCGATTTTTCAGAATAAAAGCATCAACCAATAACAGAGACAAGCAACGTGAGGGCTTGAACGTCCCAGAGTCGCTGTGTGAAAGATATTTAACTTAACACTTTCTGTTTCCTGATCTTTATATTTAACTTGTTTTATTTTATCTATACTGTGATTCTATTTATAGTTTCCTGTCGTTGTTATTAAGTGGAGCTCAGGAAGACTAATGTGGATCCTAATAAAGAATAAAGAATATTAAAGTGACTTAATAATGGACTAGATGGCCTGATGACGGACTCGATCACTGACTAGAGGATTAACTGTCTGACTGATGAGATGATTCATTAATAAACCCACTAAATAAAAAGGTCACTGACTGACTCTGTGACTGGCTCTGTGACTGACTGATTAGATGATCAGCTAATTAAATAACAGACTGACTGAAGGAGCTGGTAACTGATCATCTGAGGGAAGGAGAGAGGAAAAGACTGGAGGATGAGAGGATGGAGAGAAGGAGAGAGGAAAACACTGGAGGATGATAGGAAGGAGAGAAGGAGAGAAGGAGAGAGGAAAACACTGGAAGATGAGAGGATTGAGAGAAGGAGAGAGGAAACACTGGAGGATGAGAGGATGGAGAGAAGGAGAGAAGGAGAGAGGAAAACACTGGAGGATGAGAGGATGGAGAGAAGGAGAGAAGGAGAGAGGAAAACACTGGAGGATGAGAGGAAGGAGAGAAGGAGAGAGGAAAACACTGAAGGATGAGAGGATGGAGAGAAGGAGAGAGGAAAACACTGGAGGATGAGAGGAAGGAGAGAAGGAGAGAAGGAGAGAAGGAGAGAGGAAACACTGGAGGATGAGAGGATGGAGAGAAGGAGAGAAGGAGAGAATAGAAAGGCAGGAGGAGGATTTTCTTGCTGCAATTAGCTTGAACGGCTTTTTAGCTTTTTGTCTCACACAAAGGCTTCAAGAGGAGAGCTGCTGCTACGATACGATACGATACGACTCAGTGTGAGGAAGGAAGCAGCAGAGGAGATTCAAGTTCACGATCAAACGGGGTCAAACGGGGTCAAACGGGGTCAAGTGAGGTCAAACGGGGTCAAACAAGGTCAAACGTGGGGGAAAGTCTGCACAAAACGGGACACACTGCAAGCTAATGGAGGCTAGCATGAGCAGCTACACACACACACGACACGATACGACTCAGTGTGAGGAAGGAAGCAGCAGAGGAGCTTCAAGTTAACGATCAAACAGGGTCAAACAAGGTCAAACGAGGTCAAACAGGGTCAAACGGGGGGGGGGGGTCGGCACAAACCACGACACACTGCAGGCTAATAGAGGCTAGCATGAATAGCTACACACACACGATATGATACGGTATGGCTCAGTGTGAGGAAGGAAGCAGCAGAGGAGCTTCAAGTTAACGATCAAACAGGGTCAAACAAGGTCAAACGAGGTCAAACAGGGTCAAACGGGGGGGGGGGGTCGGCACAAACCACGACACACTGCAGGCTAATAGAGGCTAGCATGAATAGCTACACACACACGATATGATACGGTATGGCTCAGTGTGAGGAAGGAAGCAGCAGAGGAGCTTCAAGTTTAGGATCAAATGGGGTCAAATGGGGTCAAACGGGGTCAAATGGGGTCAAACGGGGGGGGGGGGGGGTCGGCACAAACCACGACACACTGCAGGCTAATGGAGGCTAGCATGAGCAGCTACACACACAATAACATTCAAGGCTTTTAATACAAATGATACGATGCGATACGGCTCAGTGTGAGGAAGGAAGCAGCAGAGGAGATTCAAGTTCAGGATCAAACAGGGTCAAACGAGGTCAAACGGGGGGGGGGGGGGGGGGGGGGGGGTCGGCACAAACCATGACACACTGCAGGCTAATCGATGCTAGCATGAGCAGCTAAACACACATAATAACACTCGAGGCTTTTAATATAAATGTAAATCTATAAAAATGAACCTCAACCAAAGAACAAGAAGAAGCCTAATTATCTTCAGCGGTGGAGTTTGCATTGAGAGCTTTTGGGGAGACTGACACCAAGTATAATCATACATATATGTGATTATTAAGTCAGGTTCAAAATCAAGAAGATGTAAGTTAATGTAAAGATGTAAAGACTTTTATTGTGAAAAGTTACGTTTAGGATCAAACGGGGTCAAACGGGTTCAAACAGGGGGAAGTCTGCACAAACCACGACTCACTAAGCTACACACAAGCTAATGGAGGCTAGCATGAGCAGCTACACACACAATAACACTCGAGGCTGTTAATACAAATGGAAATCTATAAAAATGAAACTCAATCAAAGCTAAAGAAGAAGCCTAATTATCTTCAGCAGTGGAGTTTGTATTGAGAGATATGTGTGATTATTACCATGCATTAAGTCAGGTTAAATATCAAGCAGATGTAAGTTAATGTAAAGATGTAAAGACCTTTATTGTGAAAAGCTACGTTTAGTTGTTTAAATGTAGATTTTAAATGGCAGCAGGAATATAAATGAAACTAAATCAATCTCTATTCTATTTGAGTAGAAGGAAAGCAAATCTCAGCACGATGAAAAACCAAATACAGAAATACACAAACAGCGTTAGAGATAAGAGAGAGAATGTGTTTTATGTTTTCATGTGTGGAAAGTTGAGTAAACTCTAAACGCTAACACTCTGATAAAAGTTCTTATAAAAACAACTAATCAGTTCTTTGCCTGCCGAGAGCTGCAGCAGCCTGCAAAGATCTTTTGGCATTTTAATTATCTTCCTCCTTCCTCCTTCACACACACACACACACACACACACACACACACACACACACACACACACACACACACACACACACACACACACACACACACCACACACACACACACACACACACACACCACACACACACACACACACACACACACACACACAAGGGCGAGTTTGAGTTCTTAATCATGGCAGGACCCGACGGACTCACTGAAGCTTCCAACAAACACAGTCGGCCTCCAGTCTGACCTACAGACACATTACTCTGCCTCACCTGGCCAGATGGACCTGTCTGAGTGTGTGTGTGTGTGTGTGTGTGTGTGTGTGTGTGTGTGTGTGTGTGTGTGTGTGTCTGTGTGTGTGTGTGTGTGTGTGTGTGTGTGTGTGTTGGCGTCTGACGCTCGTCCTTGAATGAAGACATGATGGTCAAACTTTGTGTGTGTGTGTTCACGTGATGCCTAACTGAGACTGAGTGTGTGTGTGTGTATGTGTGTGTGTGTGTGTGTGTGTGTGTGTGTGTGTGTGTGTGTGTGTGTGTGTGTGTGTGATAACTAACTGGACATCCCATCAGCAGAGCATCTGTGATCTCGGCGCTCCGGAGGGAGTTCCCACGACCGCCTGTCAGCCGGACAGGTTTATATCCCCACCGGCTGAACCATGGGGGCGGGCGAGAGACATAGAGACACAACAGGAGAGAGAGAGAGAGAGAGAGAGAGAGAGAGAGAGAGAGAGAGAGAGAGAGAGAGAGAGAGAGAGAGAGAGAGAGAGAGAGAGAGATGGAGACAAGCAGAAGAGGGAAGAGGGAAGTGTCTTTTGTCCGGCAATGATTAAGAATTTAGACCAGACGGAGTGTGTGTGTGTGTGTGTGTGTGTGTGTGTGTGTGTGTGTGTGTGTGTGTGTGTGTGTGTGTGTGTGTGTGTGTCAGCCACAGGTAGAATTCAAGAACAGGTGTTTCAAAGTGTGTCTCTCTCTTTCTGGGTGTGTGTGTTCTGAGCAGTTTCAGGTGTGTGTGTGTCTCTCTCTGTGCGTGTGCGTATGTGTGTGTATGTGTGTGCGTGTGTGTGTGTATGTGTGTGTGTGTGTGTATGTGTGTTCTGAGCAGTTTCAGGTGTGTGTGTGATGATTCGTCCTCCAACTATAATTAAAGGACTCACACTGATCTGCAGAGACTATCTGAGCTCAGCTTCAGATTCAACATAAATAACACTAAACTAATCACATTTCATACATCATATTATGAATTAATAATCTGAATAAAAGCATCAACAAAAGGTTGAGAGTGTCTGACATTTACTTTATTCATACATGAGTATTACTGATTGATGATTTTAATGACTAAACTAAACTTCTGGTATAAAACCTGCTTGATTTCTGTTGTTTTATGTCATTTAATGCTCATAATATAATATTATATAATACTGTAAATTCTCCTGTATGAGGATTTGTTCACTTTAAATCCATATGAAGCTGATATATGTAAATGAAAATGTGTTTGTATGGGTGGAAGTCCTTCTTAAATCATATTATTTACACACATACACCATTAAAATATGAATTATATGTTTAAAAAAACCTCAAAACCATATACATATATACAGCATATCTTGCATAATGGTGGTACTGTAGATCTGGGTGAAATTCATATTGTAATATTGATAATAACATTTTTAGCCATGCTCTTAACACATCTAGAGATGATTATATCACTAGTTGATCAATAAATCAGCTACTTTACTCCAGATTGAGATACTGGATATTAAACTATATTGCTCTTATTGATTATTAATGTTTAATATTTATGTCTTAACCTTCGTGTCGTCCTCCCGGGTCAAATTGACCCCGTCTGTTTTGACTGTACATTATTTCCTCCCTTCCTTCCTTCCTTCTGTCCTTCTTCCTTCCTTCCTTCCTCCTTCTCTTTTTCTTTCCTCCCCCTACCTTCCTCCCTTTCTTATTTCCTCTGTCCTTCTTCTCTCACCTCCGTCTTTCCTTTCTTTCCTCCCTTCCTCTTTTCCTTTCTCCCCCCTATTTCTTTCCTTCTTTCCTCCCTCC
>NC_070593.1:2384452-2389452 GCF_027409825.1 Scomber japonicus
GGAGGAAAGGAAAGAAGGAAGGGAGAAAAGGAAAAAAGGAAGGGAGGAAGAAAGAAGGAAAGGAGGAAGAGGGAAGGAGGGAGGGGAGGAAGAAGGAAGGAAGGAAAGGAGGAAAGGAAAGGAAGGGAGGAAGGAAGGAAGGAAGGAGGAAAGGAGGGAGGGAGAGAGGAAGGAACGGAGGACAGAGAAGGAAGGAAAAAAGAGAGAAGGAGGGAGGAAGGAAAAAAGGAACAGTCAAAACAGACGGGGTCAATTTGACCCGTGAGGACGACAGGAGGATAGAATCTCACATCTACGTCCTTCCTCACACACAGCCTCTTCCTCTTCCTCCCCCTACCTTCCTCCCTTCCTTCTTTCCTCTGTCCTTCTTCTCTCCTCCATCCTTCCTTTCTTTCCTCCCTTCCTCTTTTCCTTTCTCCCCTCTCCTTCTTTCCTTCTTTCCTCCCTCCTTCCCTCCCTCCTTCCTTCCTTTTTACTACTATATGTCAGTAAAAGTTGGAATGAATTGACATTAGAAGTTTAAGCTTGATAATGAAATCTTGATTTTCCTCGTGCCAAAACCTCAGTTAGTTCATAATTTAGTTTATAGTTTATATTTAAAGCTAAAATGACATTTAATCAGGATATAATCTCACTGAAACTGCTCGTGTGAATCAATACGTCACATAACTACTGATTTATTTAGTGTTCTTTATGCACACAGCTGCAGGTTTCCATCCTTCCTCACACACAGCCTCTTCCTCTTCCTCCCCCTACCTTCCTCCCTTCCTTCTTTCCTCTGTCCTTCTTCTCTCCCTCCTTCCTTCCTTTCTTTCCTCCCTTCCTCTTTTCCTTCTTCCTCACTCCTTTCCTTCCTTCTTCCTCCCTTCCTCCCTCCTTTCCTTCCTTCTACCTCCCTCCTTTCCTTCTTCCTCCCTCCTTTCCTTCCTTCTTCCTCCCTTCCTTCCTCCTTTCCTTCCTTCTTCCTCCCTTCCTTCCTCCTTTCCTTCCTTCTCCCTCCCTTCCTCCCTCCTTTCCTTCCTTCTTCCTCCCTTACTTCCTCCTTTCCTTCCTTCTACCCCCCTCCTTTCCTTCCTTCCTTCCTTCCACCCTTCCTTCCTTGACTCGAGGACAGCATTAGGGTTAAATTGATTTTACACAGCTGCAGGTTTCCATCCTTCCTCACACACAGCCTCTTCCTCTTCCTCTTCTCCTCCTCCTCCTCACTAGTCTCACCGCTGCTGTAAACGCTGTCAAACATCGTCTAACATCCTCTAACATCGTCTAACAGATGTGTTTCAACCGTGCGAAATGTCAAAGGAAGCAGCAATTATCATAACAAGCCAATGACTGAAGACGATTTTACAAACAGGAAAAAAAAAAAAAAGGTGGATAATCAACTTCTTCATTCAATTATGCTCTATGCGGAGCACTTAAGCAGCAGCAGCAGCAGCAGCACACAAATTAAGTTTTATTCTCCATTTGAGTTTACACACTAAAGCCAATTAGTAAATTAGCAAACAACAAGAAGAACAGGGTGTAAATGATTAGCTCAGCAACCAGCCTGCGTGCTCCTAGCCACACAAGCCTGTTTAACTGGGCAGTAAAACACCTCTTTATACATTTCACCCCATTTGCTTTTCAATCCCAGCTAATGCAGTCACGCCGCCACAGTAAAAGACTGTGGAGCTGATAATTAAAGGACTCTATAAAAAAAAAAATTAAATAAATAAAGAAAGAAACAGAGAGTGAGAATAGGAAGAAGAAGAAGAAGAAGAAGAAGAAGAAGAAGAAGAAGAAGAAGAAGAAGAAGAAGAAGAAGAAGAAGAAGAAGAAGAAGAAGAAGAAGAAGAAGAAGAAGAAGAAGAAGAAGAAGAAGAAGAAGAAGAAGAAGAAGAAGAGAAGAGATGGGAAAGCGTTTTTGGTTTAACAGGATGATCGATCCGCCTCAAAAACTCTGAAGTAAACTGATTTTATGAAGACAAACAATAAAGAAAAGCTGAGAACACAAACTGTTAATACTACAACTAGTACTTTTACTAATAATACTGCTAATGCTACAACCAGGTGGGGAGCTCCGGTCCTCTGAAATGAGGCCAACCAGGAAGTAACTTAGAGCTGCATTCTATCAAAAGGCCACCAGGGGGCGACCGTCTCTATACAAGTCAATGGAGAATTCACCAACTTCTCACTTGATTTCTAACCTCAGTAAACGTTTTCAAAATGTGTTTATGGTCTCAATCGCTAGTTTTAAAGCCTTCTTCAATGCAGTATGATGTTCATTTGGGACATTTTGGCCTTCCTGATTTTATATGTGACGATAAAGCAGGGTATGCATTAGGGGGCGTGGCTACGTCCTGATTGACAGGTTGATCGACCAATGTCCTCGAGACCCAGCCCTCGTAACCATAGCAACCTCCCCGCTCCGCTCATGGCTCCGCCTCATGCCCATATAAGTAGAATCCATGTTTTTATTTTTCCCAGCATGCACCTGAAATTTTCAAGATGGCGCTGCCTAGATTAGAAACTATTGGCTTCTGAGCAGCAGTCCACAAACCAATGGGTGACGTCACGGATGTTACGTCCATTTCTTTTATACAGTCTGTGGTTAATTGTAAATAACATCTTGTATAAATGTCTATTAATGATGATAAGTTGATAGCACAACTACTAGAGCTAATAGATGTAGTACTTCTACTGCTATTACTCGCCTAGGATTGGAGAGCAGTCAGTCAGACAGACAGACAGACAGACAGACAGACAGACAGACAGACAGACAGATAGACAGACAGGTGAGAGAGACAGACAGACAGACAGACAGGTGAGAGAGACAGACAGACTATAAGATCATCATCCAGCCTGTGTCGCCCCGTTTTGTGGAGAATTCAACTGTGAAAGTCTCAGATTGGCTCTCGGTCTGTCGTCAGAAGTCTATCTGGTGGAGGATAGTAAGATAGACACGGTGCATTTAAGAAAACCTGTCTCTCTCCATCATATATATATATCTCTCCCCACTCCCCCCCCCTCCTCCTCCCCCCCTCCTCCTCCTCGGCTAGGATCTCAACCTATTTCTCCCAGTTATGGTCCACTTGCTGCACCGAGAAGATTTAGCTGCTTCAGATACGAGCTGGAGCAGGAGAGGAGGAGGAGGAGGAAGAGCTGAGCCGAGCCGAGCCGAGATAATAGTTTCAGAGCTGCGCCGGTCGAGAGGTTAATGTCAGAGTAATAGGTGCTAAAAGTCAGATGTGGTACGAGTAGATTGTACCGCTGTCGTGGCAAAAAGGCGTCGAGCTAACTCCACTTAAAATTCACATTTAAAAAACAGCATGTCGCTTATCAGGAAACATTAAATACAGCTTCTAGTAGGACAAGTATCACCAGTAAGAGTAGTTAACCCTCCTGTTGTCCTCAGGTCAAGGAAGGATAGGAGGAAGGGATGAGGAAGGAAGGAAGGAAGGAAAGGAATATGGAGGGAAGGAAGGAAGGAAAGAAGGAAGGAAGGAAGGAAGAAGGAAAGGAAGGAAAGGAGTAAGGAGGGAGGAAAAGAGAAAGGAAGTAAGGAGAGAAGAGAGGAAGGAAAGGAAGGAAGGAAAGGAGTAAGGAGGGAGGGATGGAGAAAAGAGGAAGGAAGTAAGGAGAGAAGAAAGAAAGGAAGGAAGGAAGGAGAGAAGGAAGGAAGGAAGGAAATGAGTAAGGAGGGAGGGAGGGAGGAAAAGAGGAAGGAAGTAAGGAGGGAGGAGGAGGGTGGAAAAGAGGAAGGAAGGAAGGACCCAGGAGGACGACAGGAAGGTTAAAGTAATATTAAAAGCAGCATTAATAGTAATTTTACTGCGTTATAGAACAGCTGTAGTAATATGATCTGTAGTAATCTGATTACTATCTGTAGTAGAGTTAAATCTATTATCATTATTAATATATGAACATTATAACAGCTGTAGTCATGTGATGTGTAGCAGAGTTAAATCTATTATCATTATTAATATATGAACATTATAACAGCTGTAGTCATGTGATGTGTAGTATGAGAGTAGTTAAATCTATTATCAGTATTAATATATTAACCCTCCTGTTGTGCTCGAGTAGGAAGGAAGGAAAGGAGGGAGGAAGAAAGGAGGGAAGGAAAGGAGGGAGAGAAGTAGGAAGGAAGGAAAGGAGGGAGGAAGAAAGGAGGGAAGGAAAGGAGGGAGAGAAGTAGGAAGGAAGGAAAGGTGGGAGGGAGGAAGGAAGGAAGAAGGAAAGGAGGGAGAGAAGTAGGGAGGAAGGAAGGAAAGGAGGGAGGGGAGGAAGGAAAGAAGGGAGGGAGGAAGGAAAGGAGGGAGGGAAGGAAGTAATGGAGGAAGGAAGGAAGGAAAGGAGGGAGGAAGGAAGGAAGGAAGGAAAGGAGGGAGGGAAGGAAGTAATGGAGGAAGGAAGGAAGGAAAAGAAGAAGGAAGAAGGAAGGAAGGAAGGAAGGAAGGAAGGAAGGAAGGAAGGAAGGAAGGAAGGAAGGAAGGGTCAAAACAGATGGGTCAATTTGACCCGGGGAGCACAACAGGAGGGTTAACATTATAACAGCTGTAGTCATGTGATCTGTAGCAGAGTTAAATCTATTATCATTATTAATATATGAACAGTGTTATGAATAGGTACGAGGGTTAATGTCAGATTAATAGGTGTAATATGAGATGTGGTAAAAGCATAACTCTAAAAGCACTTTACATTTTAATCTTTCATTTACACTCACAGTCATTTTAAATACTGGATAAAGAGTTAACCCTCCTGTTGTGTTCGAGTCAAGGAAGGAAGGGAGGAAGGGAGTAAAGGAAAGAAGGCAGGGGGGGAGGAAGGAAGGAAGGAGAGAGGAGAGAAGGAAGGAAGGGGGATGGAGGACGGAAGGAAGGAAGGGAGGAAGGAAGGATGGAAAAAAGAAGTAAGTAAGGAAAGAAAGTAGGAGGGAGGGAGGAAAGAAGGTAGGAGGGAGGGAGGAAGGAAGGAAGGAAAGAAGGCGGGGGGGGAGGAAGGAAGGAAGGAAGGAGAGAGAA
>NC_070593.1:2391952-2394452 GCF_027409825.1 Scomber japonicus
AACATGGTTACAAGGTTAAATCAAGCTTCTCCTTAACTCTCTACTGTGATTCCAGTAGCTAGATTTCTTGTTTAATTGACATTTAACCCTTACATACTGTTAAATTAAATGTAACTTATAACACACCAAAAGTCTTTTATTTTGAAATTTGATCACTTTTCCTAAAGTTGCCCAAAATACACCAAAATGAAAATATATTAAAATGTTCTACTTTTGTATAGTTCTGCTGTTCTGGGTCAGATTATCTCCGTATCTATGTCCATGTATTTTAGTGAAATGAATAGTTAATAGTTTTTACATTTGACAGCTGTAAAATCAGCCAGATGTTGTTTTACTCTGGGATTTGATGACTTAAAGTGTCTAAAGTGGCTCAAAATGCACAAAAATGAAAATATTGTAACCCTTATATAATGTCCAGGGTCTAATTTAACCCATTTTCTTTCTTTTTAGAGCTGTAAAAACGTCTTAAATGTATTTTATTTTGAAATTTGATGACCTAAAGTGGCCCGAAATCCACAACAATAATAATAATAATATATTAAATGTTGTACTTTTGCATAGATGCTACTAATGTCACATTTATTGATCAGTCAGATTATTGACTATTGATGCTTTCTAAACACATCTGTGCTTCAACATTTGCTATAAAATTCTTCTACTTAAATATGTCAGATTATTAAACTCTTTCCTCCTAAATGTCAAAATAAAAGCTTTAAGGTTCATTTTCTGACCTGAGAAACATCATTTGCTCCTGTGCTTTCAGTCATAACTCATGGCCTTCCTCAAAGAACGGCTTAGTGGTAATAAAGTCATAAAGTTATCGATATCCTATTAACTATTACTGTTAAACCGTCGCCATAGAAACGGGCCAGCTCCTCCAGCCGTAATCCATAGAGAGCGCGTCCATTCAGAGAAAATCCTTCTATAGAATAAAAGCATTTAAACAGGGATGGAAGAAAACCATGACATGTGACTGAAAGCTGCAGAAATACCACACACAGGATTATATATCAAATATCAAATATTAAAAAATGAAGATAAAGAGTAGAGATGTAAAAATGATCAATATGTCAGAGTTAAAAAAAAATCTAAACTAGATTACACTATAATATAAAATAATATAACAGATTAGACTACAATAGAAAATAATATAATATAATAGATTAGACTAAAATAGACTTAATATAATAGATTAGAGTAGAGTAAAATATAATATAATATAATATAATAGATTAGACTATAGTAGAGTAGAATAGAGTAAAGTAGAATAGAACAGAGCAGACTACAATAGAAAATAATATAATAGATTAGACTAGAGTAGAATATAATATTATATAATAGAATAGAATATATTAAACTATAATATAATATAATAAAATATAATATAATAGACTAGATCAGACTATAATAGAATATAATAGAATAGAGCAGATTAGAATATAATATAATATAATATAATATAATATAATAGATTAGACTATAATAGAATATAATAGAATATAATAGATTAGACTATAATATAATAGAATAGAATAGAAAATAATATAATATAATAGATTAGACTAGACTAGAGTAGAATATAATATAATAGATTAGACTATAATAGAATATAATATAATATAATATAATAGATTAGACTATAATATAATAGAATATAATATAATAGATTAGACTATAATATAATAGAATATAATATAATAGATTAGATTATAATAGAATAGAATAGAATAGAGTAGAATATAATAGGACAGAATAGAACAGACTACAATAGCATATACTATAATCTAATATAATAGATTAAACTAGAGTAGAATATAATATAACATAATATAGATTAGACTATAATAGAGTAGAATATAATAGATTAGAGCAGACTAGAGTAGAATAGAATAGTATAGAATATGATATAATATAATATAATAAAAATATAATAGACTATAATAGATTAAACTAGAATAGAGTAGAATATAATATAACATAATATAGATTAGACTATAATAGAGTAGAATATAATAGATTAGAATAGACTGTAATATAATATAATATAATATAATAGATTAGAATAGACTATTATAGAATAAAGTAGAATATGATATAATAGAATAGAGCAGACGAGAGTAGAATATAATATAATATAATATAGATCTGACTAGATTAGAGTAGAGTAGAATATAATATAATATAATAGAGTAGAATAGACTATAATAGAATAAAGTAGAATATGATATAATAGAATAGAATAAAGTAGAATATAATATAATAGACTATAATAGAATATAATAAAGTAGAGTAGAATATAATAGAATAGAATAAAGTAGAATATAATAGAATAGAATAGAGTAGAATATGATATAATATAATATAATATAATAAAAATATAATAGACTATAATAGAATAGAATAGAGTAGAAGAGAGCAGAGTGCAGCAGGGTGCAGTGGAGCTGAGAGTGAATGTGGACAGACATTCATGTTTATTCATGCAGCCGTGAGCTGCAGACCT
>NC_070593.1:2404046-2418125 GCF_027409825.1 Scomber japonicus
TAGTATGCAGTATTACAGTAAAAGTACTGCAGTATTATAGTGCTGTAGTATGCAGTATTACAGTAAAAGTACTGCAGTATTATAGTGATGTAGTATGCAGTATTACAGTAAAAGTACTGCAGTATTATGAGCGATGTAGTATGCAGTATTACAGTAAAAGTACTGCAGTATTATGAGTGATGTAGTGTGCAGTATTACAGTAAAAGTACTGCAGTATTATGAGCGATGTAGTATGCAGTATTACAGTAAAAGTACTGCAGTATTATGAGTGATGTAGTATGCAGTATTACAGTAAAAGTACTGCAGTATTATAGTGATGTAGTATGCAGTATTATAGTAAAAGTACTGCAGTATTATAGTGATGTAGTATGCAGTATTACAGTAAAAGTACTGCAGTATTATAGTGATGTAGTATGCAGTATTATAGTAAAAGTACTGCAGTATTATAGTGATGTAGTATGCAGTATTACAGTAAAAGTACTGCAGTATTATAGTGATGTAGTATGCAGTATTACAGTAAAAGTACTGCAGTATTATAGTGATGTAGTATGCAGTATTACAGTAAAAGTACTGCAGTATTATAGTGATGTAGTATGCAGTATTACAGTGAAAGTACTGCAGTATTATAGTGATGTAGTATGCAGTATTACAGTAAAAGTACTGCAGTATTATGAGTGATGTAGTATGCAGTATTACAGTAAAAGTACTGCAGTATTATGAGTGTTGTAGTATGCAGTATTACAGTAAAAGTACTGCAGTATTATAGTGATGTAGTATGCAGTATTACAGTAAAAGTACTGCAGTATTATAGTGATGTAGTATGCAGTATTACAGTAAAAGTACTGCAGTATTATAGTGATGTAGTATGCAGTATTACAGTAAAAGTACTGCAGTATTATAGTGATGTAGTATGCAGTATTACAGTAAAAGTACTGCAGTATTATGAGTGATGTAGTATGCAGTATTACAGTAAAAGTACTGCAGTATTATAGTGATGTAGTATGCAGTATTACAGTAAAAGTACTGCAGTATTATAGTGATGTAGTATGCAGTATTACAGTGAAAGTACTGCAGTATTATAGTGATGTAGTATGCAGTATTACAGTAAAAGTACTGCAGTATTATGAGTGATGTAGTATGCAGTATTACAGTAAAAGTACTGCAGTATTATGAGTATTGTAGTATGCAGTATTACAGTAAAAGTACTGCAGTATTATAGTGATGTAGTATGCAGTATTACAGCTAAACGTTATATTAATAATTCTTCTTTAATGATCTCACAGTATATTTACTCAGATGATGATTATTGATTATTTGGTCTCCATAAAATAAAACCTTGTAAAATTGTATATTTAAGTATTATAAATATAATTAATTAACATAATAAAACAGTAAATGGGTTACATTTTTATTTGCATAAACACAAGCAGCAACCCTTGTCCTGCTCTCTCTTGTGTGTGTGTGTGTGTGTGTGTGTGTGTATATGTGTATGTGTGTGTGTGTGTGTGTGTGTGTGTGTGTGTGTGTGTGTGTGTGTGTGTGTGTGTGTGTGTGTGTGTGTGTGTGTGTGTGTGTGTGTGTGTGTGTGTGTGTGTGTGTCCAGTAGTTAAACCAGGTGCTGTTACATGTAGATTAACCAGCTGCTCATATTGTTGTTTCAAACCCAAGAGGAATTATTTGGAAATTAATTTGTGTGTGTGTGTGTCTCTCTCTGTTTGTGTGTGTGTGTGTGTGTGTGTCTGTGTCTGTGTCTGTCTCTCTGTTTGTGTGTGTGTGTGTGTGTGTGTGTCTGTGTCTGTCTCTCTGTTTGTGTGTGTGTGTGTGTGTGTGTGTCTGTGTCTGTCTCTCTGTTTGTGTGTGTGTGTGTGTGTGTGTGTCCAGTTTGCCAGGACAGGTGTTGTAGCATGATGATGATCAGCTGTTCTTGTTTATATTCTCTCTCTCTCTCTCTCACTCTGCACAGTGCTCGCTCGTCCTGTGTGTGTGTGTGTGTGTGTGTGTGTATGTGTGTATGTGTGTATTTTGTGTGTGTGTGTGGTCTTTCAGTTGCTGCAGTGTCGTCATGGTGTGAAATACCTCGTCACTCCTCTCATGCTCGTCTCATCTCCTCTCCTCTGCTCTCATTACCTCCTCTCGTCTCCTCTTTGCCCCCCGTACAGTCACCTGTTCTGCCCCTGGAGGCAGGAAGGAGACCTGAGGGGGAAATGACTATTGATTATTCTCTGTTAGGCAGAGTGGAGGGGGTGGAGGGGGAGGAGGAGGAGGGGGGAGAGGGAGGAAGACGAGGAGGGACATCTCAGTCAGAGGAATACAGGATGCATTCATGAAAACACAAAAAACAGCAGAATAAAATGTTGTAGTTTATTTTTATACTCTAAAAATACTCACTAGGGGACCAAATGTGTATTAATCCGCTGCTGAAAATAGTCCCTAACACACTACTTTTAACCTTTTAGCCCCCCTGCTCAAAAAAATGAGATATAATTGATAGGGCTGTCAGCGTTAACGCGTTAATCGCGATTAAATTAATGCAATCCATAACACGTTAATTTTTTTAATGGCATTTTAATGTAGCAAGCCTTTTTGTCCCTTCTACTCCCCCGTAGTCGGCTCCTCTAGCTGTAGCGCTATGCTTTGAAGTGGCCTCCTGCAGTAAACCTACCGCGCTGATGGAAAGTAAGAGAGCTACTGGACTTTTGAACGGCTTGTTTAACTTTAAAACACTTCCAGACGCTTCAGTTGACAAGTCAAAAGTAAAATGCAACCTGTGTCAAACGGAGTTTAACTACCACCGGAGTACGTGGAGTTTGAGTTAGCACCTCCACGCTAAACACCCAGGTGCAGCCAAGCCAGCCTCAGCTCCACCAAAGGACCATTTTGGAGTGTGGGAGTCGCAGCAGAGCCGTGATTGATTCCCAGTTAAGACACTCTGGTAAGAAATGCTTTACATTATGGGCTTAAAACTGCCTTCAAATGGAAAATAACAGGATTTTAAACATGCAATTCAAAACGCCATTAATCGCGATTAACTATGGAAATTCTGCGATTAATCTCGATTAAAAAATTAATTGTTTGACAGCCCTAATTTCTACATTATATTTAATATTAAACTTGACACTAGAGGCAGCCGGACCATTGAGTAGGAGTTGTGAAGTTTTCCTTCAAATCACATGACTTTCATCAACAGGCGTTTTCGGAACTTGCATTTTATTTTGAAATTTTCATACATCCTGTTTCATCTCTTCTTTGCGCTACACTTCTGTTTCTCTGTCGCTCCTCCAGTATAAGCTATATGTGTGTGTGTGTGTGTGTGTGTGTGTGTGTGTGTGTGTGTGTGTGTGTGTGTGTGTGTGTGTGTGTGTGTGTGTGTGTGTGTGTGTGTGTGTGTGTGTGTGCAGTATAAAGCCAAATAAACCCCTCTAGCCTCTGTTGGGCAATTTTTGGGATTCGAACCAGCGACCTTTATCAACCGAGCGCGTCTCCGTCCCCCTACAGGCCAGCTGGCGTCACTACATTCCCGCCGCTGCCTCATCGTCATCGTCTTCGCCGTCGTTGTTGTTCTTCCTCCATGATGGATCTGCTGCCTGTAATTTCATGCATGTGTCCTCTGGTTATTGATGTCTGCACTTATTCAACCACTTGACTCCTGGAACCCCGCCACACACACACACACACAGCTGAACACCTCCACCTCTCGCCATTAAATGATTTCAGCCATTATGTCCTGCACACACACACACACACACACACACACACACACACACACACACACACACACACACACACACACACACAGAGAGAGAGAGAGGCAGCGCTGTGAATCCTTATTGAGTCTCTGTGACCTTACTTGAGACACACACACACACAACCACACACACACACACACACACACACACACACACACACACACACACACACACACACACTCCTCTCCAGTCTGTCACAGGGTTAACATATAAAGACAAACACCACTTAACCCAAGCTGCATGTTTTTGGTGTGTGGGAGGAGAACATGCAAACTCCACACAGAAGATAATTAATTAACCCTCCTGTTGTCCTTGAATCAAGGAAGGAAGGAAGGAAGAAGGAAGGGAGGAAGAAGGAAGGAAGGGAGGGAGGAAAGAAAGAAAGAAAGACAGAGGAAAGAATGAAGGTAATGGAGAGGAAATAAAGAGACAAGGAGGGAGGGAGGGAGGAAAGAAGGAAGGAAGGAAGGAGCAAAGAAAAGAGGAAGGGAAGGAGGAAGAAAGGACAGAAGGAAGGAAGGAAGAAAGGGGGTTGGACGAAGGGTTTTGATGCATAGACACACTTCAGCCTCCACAATAATGGACACTAGTGCATCATCCCAGTCACTTTGTTGGTTGTAAATAAGTAGATTTATGTTATTATAATGAAAAAAGAAGTTCAGATATTTTTTTTCATGCTTTAGGAAAAAACATCCTGACTCAGGTTATCATAATTCATGCATGAAAGGATTAAATTAAAATAAAAAAACATCAGATTTTCCCTTTTTATAAGATGACCACCAACCATATAAAGGTGGAGTCAGTTGGCTTTAAACTCTGTATTAAAACAGTGAGACTCCGACAGGTTAAACAGACTCTCCGCTGCGTGTTTCTGCAGATGATTGAGACTCATCTCATGAATAAAATATTAAATGTTTTTGAGCTCAAACAGAAGCTCCCTAATTTCCAGCTGATGTTTCCATTTTCTGTTTTAAAAAACTGCTTTCCATGCAAGATTAAGATTCAGGATTCAACACTGTGAGCAGCCTTTCATGCGAGAAGTGAAGAAAAAAAAAAAAAAAAAAAAAAAAAAAGCCCAGAAATGTAAATTTGTCTTTGGCTCGGTGCCTTTTTGCTCTTAACATATGTACAGAATCACCAGCGCTGCCGGCGGGAAACCTTTCATCTCCAGACGTCATCTCTTCAGGAACAGAAACACTCTTGTTTTTGACCAGATTTTATAATTTTCAGTTTGATCGCTCCAACACAAGCAACTAATGTGACCAAAGAGCTTAAAATGAAGTAAGAGTATTTCCATAAGAAGGCTTCTGAGTGTGTGTGTGTGTGTGTGTGTGTGTGTGTGTGTGTGTGTGTGTGTGTGTGTGTGTGTGGAGTAGAGGTGTCATTTTCATTCAAGGGCCACATGCAGCCCAATTTGATCTCATGTGGGCCGGATCACTAAAAGGAAGGAAGGAAGGAAGGAAAAGAAGGAGGAGAAGGAAGAGAGTACAGGAAGGAAAGATGGAAGGATGGAAGAAAGAAAGGGAGCAAGGACAGATGGAAGGAAGAGAAGACAAGAAGGAAGGAAGGGAAGACAGGAAGGAAAAGAAGACAGGAAGGAAGGAAAGAAGGAAAATAAGGGCAGATGGAAGGAAGGAAGGAAGGGAAGAAGTGAAGATGGACCGATACAGATGGAAGGAAGAGATGAAAAGAAGACATGAAGGAAGGAAGAAAAGAAGGGCAGATGGAAGGAAGGAAGGAAAACAAGGAGGAGAAGGAAGAGAATACAGGAAGGAAAGATGGAAGGAAGAGAAGACAAGAAGGAAGGAATGAATGAAGGGAAGACATAAAAGGAAAGACAGACAGAAGGAAGGAAGGGAAAAAAAGAAGACAGGGAGGAAGGACAGACGCAAGGAAGGAAGGACAGACAGAAGGAAGGAAGGACAGACAGAAGGAAGGAAGGAGGTAAAAGAAGAGAAGACAGAGAGGAAGGGAGGAAGAAAAGTAGGAAGGACAGACGGAAGGAAGGAAGGAAAAGAGGAAGAAGGAAACTGGGCCAGATTGGACCTCTTGGCGGGCCGGTTCTGGCCCACGGGCCTCATGTTTGACACCCCTGATGTAGCGGGTGTGTGACAGGTTGAAGGTGGTATTAAAGGTGTAAAAGTGTGTGTGTTTGCATGTAGCTTCTGTGTGTGTGTGTGTGTGTGTGTGTGTGTGTGTGTGTGTGTGTGTGTGTGTGTGTGTGTGTGTGTGTGTGTGTGAGAGGTCAGTGTGGCAGGTTGGGGGGAGGTTGGTTGGGTGACGCTCTGAGCTCTGTAGTGGAACAAATTGAAAGCCAAGCTAGTATCAATCACTGTGAAGCTATACTTAATTGTCCTGGACACACACACACACATACACACACACACACACACACACACACACACGACAAAAAAAAAGCCCAGTTTGATAATGAGAATCAGTGGACGAGGAGAGGATCAGGGGTCTGAGATATAGCAGAAGAAAGACGAGAGAGAAACAGATTTATGGATGACTGGATGGATTTAAGCACAGAAAGCAATAAAAAAAAAAAGAAAAGAAGAAGAGTGAAGAATGAAGTAAGAGAAGAAGAAGAAGAAAAGAGGACGAAACAAAAGGATGACATGAAGGGAGGAGAACTGTTAAACTGATACAATAACATCTAAGTCTTAAATCCAACTTCTCACAAATGTCATTCAGTGTAATTAAACTCAATTTTAATATATTTAATGTGACCGACTCACTTATAATACAAACCTTCTGTTGTTGCTATGGCGACAGTAATGCTTGCAAGCTGTTAAAATATATATCCAGCAATGAACTGATCTACTAAAGTCTGATATATCTTATTGCATGTTCTTTTATTTTGAAAAGACTAATACCAGCGATCAGGTTTTGAGTATCTAGAGAGTAGTTCTGTGTAAGAGAGACGCTACTGAGCATGTGCAGGAACATCGGGATTTTATTTTGAAGTTTTTTTACATGGTAGAACTTCCTCCTATCTCACCTCCTTTTCCCCTGTTCTCTTCCTCCTCTTCTATCCTCCTTCACACAGCTTCCTCTTCCTCTCTAGCCCTCTCCTCCTCTTCCTCTCTTTTCTGTCCTTCCCCCACCTCATCTTCTTTTCTCCCTCCTCCTCCTCCTCCTCCTTCGTCCCTCATCCTTTCCTCCTCCCTCCTCTTGTCTCCTTGTTTATATTTTCATATACCAGCGATCATGTTTTCAGTCTCTAGAGAGTCGTTCTGTGTAAGAGAGAAGCTACTGAGCATGTGCAGGAACATCAGGATTTTATTTTGAAGTTTTTTACAGTGTACATGGTAGAACTTCCTCCTATCAATGTCTCCTTTCTGTTCTCCTCCTTTTCCCCTGTTTTCCTCCTCTCCTTGCACCTTCAGCCCTCTTCCTCTTCCTCTCTAGCCCTCTCTTCCTCTTCTTCCTCCCCCCTTACTTCTCTCTTTTCTATCCTTCCCCCAACCACATCATCTTCTTTTCTCCTCCCCCTCCTCCTCCTCCTTTGTCCCTCATCCTTTCCTCCTCCCTGCTCTGCTCTCCTTGTTTATATTTCCGTATACCAGCGATCATGTTTTCAGTCTCTGAGAGTAGTTCTGTGTAAGAGAGACGCTACTGAGCATGTGCAGGAACATCGGGATTTTATTTTGAAGTTTTTTTTACAGTGTACATGGTAGAACTTCCCCCTATCAATGTCTCCTTTCTGTTCTCCTCCTTTTCTTCTGTTCTCCTCCTCCTTCACATACTTCCTGCTTGTACAGTACTTGCACCTTCAGTCCTGTTCCTCTTCATCTCTAGCCCTCTCTTCCTCTTCTTCCTCCCCCCTTACTTCTCTCTTTTCTATCCTTCCCCCAACCACTTCATCTTCTTTTCTCCTCTCCTCCTCCTACTTCATCTCTCATCCTTTCCTCCTCCCTCCTCTTGTCTCCTTGGTTTTATTTCCATATACCAGCGATCATGTTTTCAGTCTCTAGAGAGTAGTTCTGTGTAAGCCAGATGTTTAAAGTGTATCTCAACATCTGGACTTTGTGCTACAGTTTATCGTACATTTCTCAACAAAAATGACAGAGAAAGGAAAGGAAGCAAAAACAAATGTTATAATGTTGTTTTATGGTGTAACAACACTGTGATGAAGGTCTGGATAGTTTTAAGTAGAGTCCAACTGATACTGGATATTTGGGGCCTGTGCCAATATTAGGAAATTAAAAAAAATCCAATTTATCAGCTGATGATGTTATATATAAAGAATATACATTAACACAAAATATGTAATGGAGGCATGATATTTTACAAAAAAACATCAATGCACTTTAATGTGGATTTAAAGTCAAATTTGAATTAGGAAAAAGGCTAAAATATACATAAAATTCAACCTATATATCCTAAAATCAGCACATATATTGGACAACATAAACACAGATACTGATATAGAGTTATAGAAAGATCGTAGTTCAGACACTTGAGCATCTGCTTTGTCTATTTTTACTCTCCACTTTGCTGCTGCAGTAATCTTAATTTCCTCATTGTGGGATTAATAAAGGAATATATTATTTTAACCCTATAAACTATAAATTATACTTTCATTTTACTCCTCAAAGAGCTTCAGTAAAGAGCCAAAACTGAAACTAAACAACAGAAACTAACTAACTTTCTAAAAAAAAAAAGGAGGAGGAGAGGAGAGGGGAGGGGAGAGGAGAGGAGAGGAAGAGGGGAGAAGGAGAGGAGAGGAGAGGAAGAGGGGAGAAGGAGGGAAGAGGGGAGAAGGAGAGGAGAGGAGGAGAGGAGAGAGAAGAGAGGAGAGGAAGAGGAGAGGAGAGAGAAAGAGAGGAGAGGAGAGGATAGAGAAGAGAGGAAGAGAGGAGGAGAGGAGAGGAAGAGAGAGGAGGAGAGGAAAGAGGAGGGAGAGGAAGAGGAGACAGAAGAGAGGAAGAGGAAGATGAAGAGGAAAAAAAACCTGATTTATAAATGTTTATTAAATGTTTAGGAAGCTGTCCAATCTTCTCTTTCTTCTTCTTCTTCTTCTTCTTCTTCTTCTTCTTTTTTATATTCCTCCCTCGCTCCGTCCTTCACTCTCTCTCTCTCTCTCTCTCTCCACTCCTCCTCCTCCTCCTCTCTGTTTACTGGCAGCATATTGTTTCCTCGTGTTCGGCTCAAATTAAAGGGAGATTCCATTAATTTTTCAGCGCGGCTTCTCGGGCCCGTCGAGGTGAATTTGCATTTCTATCTCGCAGCTTAGCGGACGCTCGTTAAAAAACAGAAATGCTGAAATTGTAAATTGCTGAAAGTTTTTTTTTCTTCTTCTTCTCTCCTCCCCCCCCTCTTCCTCCTCTTCCTCCTCTTCCTCCTCTTCAAGAAAATCAAAGTGCAGTCACTCACATTTTCTTTTTCACCCCCTCCTCCCTCCCTCCTCCCTCCCTCCACACACACACACACTCCTGTCTCCGTGTGTGTGTGTGTGTGTGTGTGTGTGTGTGTGTGTGTGTGTGTGTGTGTGTGTGTGTGTGTGTGTGTGTGTGTGTGTGCGTGTGCCGCCTCCTATAGGTGTGTATGTTGTTGTTAATTGGAGTGTGAGGTCCATGACAGCTATCAGCGGCTCATTCACTACATTAATGAGAATGATAGCAGCTTTTAAAAGACTGTTCCACACTCTGACCAAACTCATTAACACCGGCTCGCATTTAAATACCCTCCGCTCTTCTTCTTCTTCTTCTTCTTCTTCTTCTTCTTCTTCCTCCTCTTCCTCTCTTTCCATCTGTCTGTCTGTCTCTTGTTCAACTGATTTTTTTTAATACTTTTCTCACTTTTCTATGTTTCTTCTTTTTTTTTATCCGTCGTCTTGTTTTCCATCTTCTCTGCCCTTTTTTAAACCTTCGTGTCGTCCTCCGTCGGTTTTAACTGTTCCTCCCCTCCTTCCTACTTTCCTTCTTTCCTTCCTTCCTTCTTTTCTTCTTTCCTTCCCTCCATCCTTCCTTTCTTCCATCCTTCCTACTGTCCTCCCTTCCTTTTTTCCTCTGTCCTCCTTTCCTTCTTTCCTACCTTCCTCTTTTCCGTTCACCCTCCCTCCCTCCTCCCTTCCTTCCGTCTGTCCTTCCTTCCTCTCTCCTTCTCTCTCTGCCTTCTTTCCTTCTTTTCTCCTTTCCTCCCTTCTTTCCTTCTTTCCTTCCTTCCTCCTTACCTCTTTTCCTTCCTTCCGTCCTTCCTTCCTCCCTCCCTTCCTTCCTTCCTTCCTTACTTCTTCGTTCCGTCTGTCCTTCCTCACTCCCTCCTTCTCTTTCTTTCTTTCCTTCCCTTCATCACTCCCTCCCTTCCTGCTTTCTTTCCTTCTTTCCTTCCTTAATCCTTACCTCATTACCTTTCTCCCTCTCTTCCTCCCTCTCTCCTTTCCGTCCTCCCTCCCTTCTTACCTCATTTCCTTTCTCCCTCCCTTCCTTCCTTCTTTCTCCCTCCCTTCCTTCCTTCCTCCCTTCCTTCCTTGACTCGAGGACAACAGGAGGTTTAAGGGATAGTTTGCATATATTTTGAAGTGAGGTTGTGAGAGCTACTTGAACATATTTAGTGTATTACCTGAAGTAGAGCCTCCTATAAAACACCATCAGTATAAGTGTGTTAGAGGAAACTCACAGCGTTGGTTCCACAGAGGAGAAAAAGTACAGAGCTAAAACAAAAGGCTGTCAGACAGGAAGTTAAAGAGGTTTATTCTATTTATATTATACACTTAAACTGATTAAATACTAATGATTAATAAGTCCAAACACTACAGCTCTCATCAGGTGTTCAATCAATCATTCACACTGTATTTATATAGCAGCTTTCATTCAGACTAATGTAGTTCAGAGTGCTTCCTGCTTGATTGACACGCTGATAATAAGACTGAAGGAGAGACAACATTAAGAAATAAAAAGGTTTTTCTAGTCGCAGTATCATCGTAATCTATATCCACAAGCAATATCTGTCGTCTTTTCATCCATCCATCCATCCATCCATCCATCCATCCATCCATCCATCCATCCATCCATTTCCACTCTATAGTTCTAGCTCTACTCGACTCTACTCGGCTCTACTCGGTTTGGTACCAGGAACCTTTTCCATTACTATAGTTCCTCCTCAACGTGAGCGGGGTCGTCATAGCAACGCTGCGTTAAACTGCCGTGACTTCGTTTTTAATACGTGACACATGGAGGCGATGGTGTACTTATACTTCCTTCCTTCCTTCCTTCCTTCCTGCTGCTGTATGTGGCTTTCTGTCACACTTCCTTCCTTCCTTCCTTCCTTCCTTCCTTCCTTCCTTCCTGCTGCTGTATGTGGCTTTCTGTCACACTTCCTTCCTTCCTTCCTTCCTTCCTTCCTTCCTTCCTTCCTGCTGCTGTATGTGGCTTTCTGTCACACTTCCTTCCTTCCTTCCTTCCTTCCTTCCTTCCTTCCTGCCAATCACTGTAACGCTGTTGTTGCTATTTAAAAATGCAGAGTTTGATTCTTGTGTGGGATGGCGGCCCAGTTTCCTTCCTGTCTTCGTTTCCTTCTTTCCTTCCATCTTGTCTTATTTTCCTTTCTTCCGTCTTTACTTCTTACTACGTTGCGCTAATGACTCTTCCAGTGACTCTCTGACCAATCAGAGGCCGGCAGCTCCTGGCATCACAGACCCCTCCACACAAACCCCTCCATCACGATAAGGTGACGACTCTCAGAGGAAGTGCTCTGAGGGGGCTTCTGGGAAATGGTGTTCATGACTGGCGGCAAAAAAAAAACTGAAATATTAAAAGATATAAACTTATATTAAAACATTTTATTATAAATGATAGTGTAAATTTAAGGCTTTCAACTAACTTAGTAAACACATCTACATCCTCTTTTATTAGGGAGGAGGCAAGTTGGGTCGATGGTTAGATAGTTTCCAGGTTTTTTTTGTTGTTGTGGTGTTTACTGTTGCCATGGCGACATTACAAGCGATCATTTTAACCCAAACCACTTTCTCTAACCCTGAACCTAACCAAGTATTTTTTTTTATCTAACCAGACCACACCAGTTTGCTCTGAGTGTCTAATATGAGAAAACGTGAGCATGCAACAACAGTAAAAGCCTTCATTCATATCAGACGTTGCCTCGTGCATCTCCGTGTGAGACAAAGCGTCGGTGTTTAACTCGTTTCTCACACTCCTCGTGCACGGAGAGGTTTGTGCACGTTTGGACACAACGCTGCGTCTCTGGTTTCATAACGATGTGAGAGCTGATTGATTGTATGTATGGATCACATCCCAAAAACCCACCAAGCCAAGAGCCTCTGCACTGGAAACACTGCAGCAGTCTGTGTCTCAGGTCCACTGTGGATTCTCTATTAATTTACTGTGTGTGTGTGTGTGTGTGTGTGTGTGTGTCCTGTGTGTGTGTGTGTGTGTGTGTGTGTGTTTGTGGCCAGAGGCTGTCTGTGGAGCTGTGGAGTGTGAAGGCGGTGAAGGACTGATCCACTTCCTGCGGCAACACATCTCTCTCTCTCTCTCTCTCTCTCACACACACACACACACACACACACACACACACACACACACACACACACACACACACACACACACACACAGCATGTTACTCTGAGATAAAAGCTGGTGGGAAATGAACGATTGTGGTTGAGAGGAAATGTTCCCTTATTGTTTAAAAATGTGACTGATTCTGATTCTGATTCTGATCATGAATGACCACAAATTAAACATCCTGACAGTAAAATGTTTAAAAAAGTTTAAGCTCAACGGAACAAAATAATATATTTATTTATATATATAATATTTAAATAATATATTTTATATTTCCAATAATGAAAATCTCAGTTAATATGAATTTATATATATTTTCCTTCTGTTCAGGAAACATAAGAGACACTGAGACACTGCCAGCTCAGACACTAAGGGGTTAACACTCATATATATATATGTGTGTGTGTGTGTGTGTGTGTTTGTGTGTGTACTGTATGACTGATTGTGTGTATGTGTGTGTCAATATTTGGACAGTTACCATGCAGCTCACCAGATGAGCTCGGCATCTGCTTCTTGGCAAGACTTGGAGAGAGTGACAGAGTGTGTATGTGCGCGCTTGTGTGTGTGTGTGTGAGAGTGAGTGAGTGTGTGTGTGTGTGTGTGTGTGTATTTTTGCTGCAGCATACTTGTTTTCCTCACATGTGCTCACCATTCAGTTTCATTTCGAAACTGAAGACAGATGCATTAAGTTGGATTTCCGTTTACTTCGCTCTCTCTCTCTCTCTCTCTCTCTCTCTCTCGCTCTCTCATCCCTCAATCCTCTATTTCCTTTCTCCACTCATATCCCTCCTTTTCCACTCCTCCTTTCTACTTCTTACTTTATTTATTTATTTAGTGCACAATATTCTCCTTTATTCTCCTGATTAGTATTAAAGCTTCACTATGCAGGATTAGAGTTAAAGTGAACCGCTCCTCTCTGGCTCAGAGAGAGAGAGAGAGAGAGAGAGAGAGAGAGAGAGAGAGAGAGAGAGAGAGAGAGAGAGAGAGAGAGAGAGAGAGAGAGAGAGAGAGAGAGAGAGAGAGAGAGAGAGAGAGAGAGAGAGAGAGAGAGAGAGAGAGAGAGAGAGAGAGAGAGAGAGAGAGAGAGAGAGAGAGAGAGAGAGAGAGAGAGAGAGAGAGAGAGAGAGAGAGAGACAGAGACAGAGGTTGAGTGAGCTTCAGAGTGAATGAAGAGAGCGAGAACATAGCCATGAATCAGATAATAAAATGTTATTATCTCTGCCAGGCTTCGGTGTATGTGTGTGTGTGTGTGCGTGTGTGTGTGTGTGTGTGTGTGCGCATTTATGAGTGTATCAGAATCAGAAGAATCAGACTCAATTTTATTGTCACTCCCAAATATCCTCTCATCATACAAGGAGGCGAGATGTCATGTCCACATAAAGATAAATAATAAAAGCAGCCTTCAAAATAAAGTGCTAACATGTTTATGTAGGACAGGTAGAGCTAAGTATTAAAGCGCTTTAGTGATTCAGGGACTTCTCATTGGTTCTCACAATGTTTTTAAAAACCTGAATGAAATCTTATCGTAAAGCTTAAACTTTCATCTTTTTATCAATCCTCACCTTTCGATCAAGCATAGTATCACGATAATATGCATGACAATATTGTATCGATACATGGACGCCAAGTATCGATCTTTTATTTTGAAATTGCAAATGAAGTTTTTTTTTCCTTTGGGACATAATTTGCAGGTGAAAAAAAAATAATGATTGCAATATATCACTGCATATCGCAATATATTTAAAATTGCAATAATATCGTATTGTGACATGGACATATAAGTATCGTTATAATATTGTATCATG
>NC_070593.1:2418625-2441688 GCF_027409825.1 Scomber japonicus
TATCATAATGTAGAATAAACCCATTTGAAACAACAGGTTAAAGTTATATTTCCACCAAATCAATAAAAAGTCAAATGCAGATAAAACATGAAGAAATCAGAATAAGAATCAGTGTTATGTGATTCCCTTTTAATCTCTAAATCAATATATTATATATTCATACGTCATGTCTAAGTCAACAGGTGAATAATATATAATATAATATAATATATAATATATAACGTATTCTTCTCTAAAAACTGAAAATCTATTAGAAATAACATTAGCTGAGGATCTATTTAGTGTTTGAAGCCAAAAACTGATAAAAGAAGAAGAAGAAATAAGAGATGATAATAATAATAATCGAAGCCGTCTGATTGCTCGAGATCTCTGAATCAACAGGTGAATAAAAATATGTATTCATATCCAGAAAAACCATATCCAATAGAATATAAGAGAATAGAATATATAGTCAGGTGTCTTCTTTAAATCAATCATCAGGTGAGGAAATCAACCTGAGTCCTTCATATATACACTAATACATCATAGACTTAATATAATAGATCAACAGGTGATTAAATATGTATTCATATCCAGAAACAGCATAAAATAGAATGTAAGAGAATAGAATAGAGTATAATAGATAGTCAGGTGTCTTCTTTAAATCAACCTGAGTCCTTTATATATACATTAATACATCATAGAGTTAATATAATAGACCAGTGTGTGTCTGCTTATCATCTCTAAATCAACAGGTGAATTAAAAATATGTATTCATATCCAGAAACAGCATGTGTACAATATAAGAGAATATAATAGAGTATAAGAGAATATAATAGAGTATAATAGATAGTCAGGTGTCTTCTTTAAATCAACCTGAGTCCTTTATAAATACACTAATACATCATAGACTTAATATAATAGGCCAGTGTGTGTCTGCTTATCATCTCTAAATCAACAGGTGAATAAAAATATGTATTCATATCCAGAAACAGCATAAAATAGAATATAAGGGAATAGAATATAATAGAATAGATAGTCAGGTGTCTTCTTTAAATCAACCTGAGTCCTTTATATATATAAACTAATACATCATAGACTTAATATAATAGACCAGTGTGTATCAACAGGTGATTAAATATGTATTCATATCCAGAAACAGCATAAAATAGAATATAAGAGAATATAATAGAGTATAATAGAGTATAATATATAGTCAGGTGTCTTCTTTAAATCAATCATCAGGTGAGGAAATCAACCCGAGTCCTTTATATATATAAACTAATACATCATAGACTCAATATAATAGACCAGTGTGTATCAACAGGTGATTAAATATGTATTCATATCCAGAAAGAGCATAAAATAGAATGTAAGAGAATAGAATAGAGTATAATATATAGTCAGGTGTCTTCTTTAAATCAACCTGAGTCCTTTATATATACACACTAATACATCATAGACTCAATAGAATAGGCCAGTGTGTGTCTGCTTATCATCTCTAAATCAACAGGTGAATTAAAAATATGTATTCATATCCAGAAAAACCATATCTAATAAAAGACAATAGAATAGAATAAAAGACAATAGAATAGAATATAATAGAGTATAATAGAGTATAATAGATAGTCAGGTGTCTTCTTAAAATCAATCATCAGGTGAGGAAATCAACCTGAGTCCTTTATATATATTAACACTAATACATCATAGACTCAATATAATAGACCAGTGTGTATCAACAGGTGATTAAATATGTATTCATATCCAGAAACAGCATAAAATAGAATATAAGAGAATAGAATAGAGTATAATAGATAGTCAGGTGTCTTCTTTAAATCAACCTGAGTCCTTTATATTAACACTAATACATCATAGACTTAATATAATAGACCAGTGTGTATCAACAGGTGATTAAATATGTATTTGTGTCCATTATATATCTATTAATAATATTAATAATAAGCTGCAGAATGAGTCAAATATAGAATATATCTAAAAAATAAAATAAAATGCATTAAATAAAAAAAGACATTTGAAAAGGTTGAAGTTGCATTTAGAGTCAATATCTGTGCAAATGCAGAGGAAACGGAAAAGAGAGAAGAATCAGAAGTTATACGAATGATTGCCCGTCATAGAGAAACACACACACACACACACACACACACACACACACACACAGATACAGAGATAGATATTCGTATCCATATAATTGTGCCCAATGTGCCCCATTAGCACCGTAGAAACAACATAATCCTGCTTATATGTCATCTGTAAATCATCAGCCTGTCAGTGTTACAGTAATAACCTCCAACACTCAATATACACACAGCTCCATCAGCTCCATCAGCTCCATCAGCTCAGTCAGATTTATGTCTGCTTGTCATCTCTGAACCAACCAACTGAAAGAAAACGTCTAAAAATATAGATTACAATATGTCGAAATCAACAGGTGAGGTAAGACGTGTGTGTGTGTGTGTGTGTGTGTGTGTGTGTGTTCCCATCATCAGCGTGTGTGTGTACAGTAATATACACACCACACAGACTGAGCAGCATAGTCTGTGTGTGTGGGGGAGGGGGTGTGGGAAGGGGAGGGGGGTGCATGATAGGAATGAATCCACCAGTTGAGCAGAAAACATTAAAAACACACAACAGAAAAACACAATAATTCATGTTTCCACCTTAATTACTCCTCCTAACCTCTCACCTCCACCTTAAAAAAAACCTGAGCCCGCTGAGCTGCTTCTGGGGTCACGGTCAGGTGGAGCTGTGCACAGGTAAACCCACGCGCACATACAAACTTCCTGTTAATTCCTCTGAGCCACACACACACACACACACACACACACACACACACACACACACTGAGGCAGGTTTGTCATCGATGGATGCACATGTTTTTCCTCGACGCTCACACACCTTGCTTGCTTGGAGCATCAACACATTGCATTGCTTCCTAAACTGCACGCGCCCACGTGCACGTCAAGGTACACACACACACACACACACACACACACATGCACGCACGTACACAGACACACACATATGGGCAGTAAAGGCGAGACGACACCAAAGCAAAGCAAAGACTGTCAGCCAACCGACCTGTTACCCCGCCACAAGCCTCCTCTCTCATTCTCTCACACACACACACATCTACACGCACGCGCGCGCACACGGGCACGCACGCACACCTCGACCCTCCTCTGGAAAGGGTAACAGCGTTCTCTCCTCCTGACACCTCCAGGCTCACAATAAAACAACCCCGCTTGTGTGCAGCTGTAAACATGCAGAGGAGGAAGAGGAGGAGGAGGAGGAGGAGGAGGAGTGTGTGCAGGAACAAAAATCCAAGCCTCGTTACCGTTCTCTCCGTGTCGGGTCCTGCTGGATGCTCGGCTTGGTGGGCGCCATCTTCCTGCAACAATTATTTGATTTCTTACTTTCTCTTCTTTTTTTTTTCCTCTCTCTCTCTTTTTTTCTTCCTCCCCCTCTGATGTATTTATGTGGACGGGGAGCCACGGCGGTGCGCTGCGCCCTGACAGCAATGCGTCATGGTCGGTGTGTTAAGACAAAGCCATGTCCGTGTGTGTGTGTGTGAGTGTGAGTGTGATTGTGTGTGTGTATATGTTGGGGCGTGCGTGTGCGTGTGTGTGTGCGTGCGTCTTGTGCTTGTCTCTCTCCTCCGCCGCCGTTGCTCAGCGTGGAAACAACGGGCAGGGACCGGGCTGCAGCAGCAGAGGCATGCCGAGTGAAGTGAGGGGGAACCTGGGGTGGATGCCTCTCAGATCCCCGCTGTCTCTCCCCTTCTCTCTCTCTCTCTCTGTGTGTCTCTCTCTCTTGTGTGTCTCTCTCTCTCTCTTCACACGTTTCGGTTTTGGCACTATAGAGGAATTTCCTGCATGCACTCCGGAGGAAGAAGAAGAAGAAGAAGCAGAAGCAAGCAGGAGGAGGAAAAAAAAAAGAAGCAAAAAACCAGGCGGCTGGTCCAATCTTTACATTCTCGCCGTCGCTGCAGAGCCTACATCCCCGTTAAAATCCCCGCGAGGAGGTCAAAGTCTCTGTGTGGGTTTTTCGGAGCATTTTTTTTTTCTCTCCTCGAGCTGCTCTCAGGAAAAAATAAAAGGGACACCACAGATCTCCGGTGTTTTCTCCAGCCCCGGCGCAACAACGCCACTCAGTTGCAGTTGGAGTCAGTTTATGTGTGTATGTGTGTGTGTGTGTGTGTGTGTGTGTGTGTGTGTGTGTCTGTTATATATGTGTGTTTGTTTTTTTATTTAATTCTCCTCTCCTCTCTCTCTCCTTGTATTACAGGTTGCACCGCTGGGTTATTATCACATGTTTTAACCATCACAAAAAAAAACCCCACCACCACCACCCAGCATGTGCATAGAGGAAGAGGAGGATAGGGGGGGAGAAGGGGGAGGAAGGGGGGTGATGGGTGATTTATTTGGATGGTTGCCCTGTAAATCAAATCCATGCATCTCCACACACACACACACACACACACACACACACACACCCTTCCTCTGTCACAATAAACACATCACAGCACAAAACGTCTCACTTCAAATTTACTAAATTCATTCAAACTTTTCTAACTGCTGCATTATTCTTGTTGCTTCTGTTTTTGCATCTGCATGAATATATATGGAGGGGGGGGGGGTTATTTAAAGGGAGGGGGGGTTGTTTTCTCTAAATGTGAACAAAACTCCTCCTTTCATCTTAATTATTCTGCACTTTTTTTTTGATATTTTATGCCACTAAAATATATTTTCTCCTGCAGACTTTGATGTGATGGCTCATTATCCTGCAACAGAAACTACACTCTTCTTCTTCTTCTTCTTCTTCTTCTTCTTCTTCTACATTCATTTAAATTCCTCCTCTTTTTTTTTAATGTATAATTCATTGTAAGCTAATCGGTGTGCTGTGTGATTAACCCCTCCAGGCTGCAGCCCAGCCCTGCAAGCTGAAAAGCCCCCCCCCCCCCTTCCCCCCCACACTCACCCCAACCCTCCCCCCCCACCCCTCTCTCTCTATACCAATGCCCTGTCAAGGTCAAAGGCATGCTGGGTATTCTCCACACAAACACGGGGTTACAGGCGCTGCTGTGGTGGAAAATAAAGACTGGAGAGGAGGAACCGTGACCCTCAGCACCCCCCCCATACTTCCCCCCCCCACCCCCCCTCCACCCCCCATATTACCGCTACCACTCAAAACGCACGTGTAGTTATGCATTGAGGAAAAAGGTGTGACAACGACAGCGTGTGTGTGTTTCTGCTTCATCATGCTCATCATGCTCATCAGCTGTTTGACTTTTTTTTTTTTTTACCTGCAGATATTTTTAATTCGAGTCATTTCAGACCCCCGAAAAATGAGATGAAATAAAATACGTTAGCGTTAAAAGTGAGCCGGGATGAACTGATGCTGCTTCGATGCCATCGCTGCGTTAAAAAGATCAATTCAGAAGCAAAAAATAGACAAATTAAGTAATAAATAAAAAAGGTGCTGTTTTTTTTTTTTTTGCTTTTTTTTGGTCATGTGACAGTCTGAAGCTTGAAGCTGAAAGGTCACAAGGTTGACCCCCAGCCTCCCCCTCTGCACCCCCCTCCCTCCTCCTCCTCCTCCTCCTCCGCCCATAGACTCCACAGACAAACACCTGCTTCCCTCCTCCTCAGATGAGTTTACACTTTTTAGTTTTTATAAATTTAAAGACATTTTGAGGTGTTTAAATGTGTTTGTGCTCCAGCTGTGAGACGGAAGCAGCAGCAGCAGCAGCATCGCTCCTGATTCTCATTTCAGTGTTTTGACCTCGACGTTCCCGGCGTTGAACGTTGAAACAAGCGCTTTCCCCCCCCCGCCCCACACACACCTTTTACCCCGTTTCTTTACGGATGAGGTTCGGCTACTCTTTCTCTTTCCCTTCCTCTCCCTCTCTCTCCTCTCTCCCTTCCTCTTTCTCTTTCTCTCTCCATCTCAGCTCTGCTTACTGAGAGCAGTCAAACGGAGGCGACGTGGATAATGGAGCGTAATGTATAAACATATTAGCTCCCAGCTGTTTGTTGGGGGAAACATTATGTATATATATATAGAGAGAGAGGGAGAGAGATGGAGAGAGATGGAGAGAGAGAGAGAGAGGGGCAGCTAGACGATGGAGTGATGAAGACGCAGGATGTGAAGATGGACAGGGAGGAGTTTTTTTTTTTTCTTCTTCATTTTTTAATGTCCTGTTTGGATGAGACGAGACTCTGCGGCTGTTTGAGATCTGCACGCAAACAAACCATTTGTTAGTTGGAGGTGGAGTGGTGGAGTGGTGGAGTGGTGGAGTGGTGGAGTCCAGCTTTTTAAAAAAACAAGAGGCCTGGTGTTCTCAAAACTACGGTTCACGGGGCCTCGAAAAGGTCCTAGAAGAGTTGTGCTGGGTCCAAAATGATGACATAGTTAAATTCCTGCAGGTTTTATGTCAGAGTCTAATCCTCACCTCCTCATATATGGACACTAACATACAGTCCACAACCCAAAATCCTCCAGTATGGGGGGTCAGAGGGGTGTGTGTGTGTGTGTGTGCCCAGAAAGCCCTGCTTTAAATAACAATACGGCCCCTTATTCTCTTCGTATTTGTTGCTTTTGGAGGACTAAGACGCTTCTCGGTGCACTGTGAGAGGCCCCGGCTGTGATTTATGTCGTGTTTGCTCCCCATAGCTTTTAGACTTTACACACACATTCATAATATGGAGAGTTTTCGGGTAATAAGGCGAGAGAGAATGTGTGTGTGTGTGTGTATAAATGTTAGTCTGTGTGTGTGTGTGTGTGTGTGGTGTATGTTTGGGCCCCCCCACGGCTTCAGATGATTAGAAAAAACAACCCTACTGAGCGGCCGGACAGGGAGGCAATCATTTAGATTCAGAGTGGAGGAGAAATAAGGAAATAACAGAGAGGGGCGGATGGAGTGAATTGTCACCAGAAAAAGCGGTTGGACTCCTCGAGGAGCCGCGGCTTCATGACGGACTGGAAAACACTTCAACATTTCTCTCTCTCTTTTTTTCTTTTCTTTTTTTTTTTACACTGAAATAATTCATCTGCTATTTTCGATAAATCACCTCCTCCTGTTTCCACTGAATTAGCAGAAGCCTGTGTTGCTATTTCTACTGAATAATAGACTTGAACAGTTGAACTTCACCTCTTCTATTTCCACTCCTGAGCCGCCTCGTATACTTCTTCTTGTCTCTTTTTCTAAATTACACCACTTTCTTCCACCTCTATCTCTTTCCACCTCTACCAACAAACACTCATTGCTTAATAATCCCCCCAAAAACTGAGATGTTAGATGTTGGATTTTTTATCCTCTTGTGTTGCACCAAAAGTAAAACCAGATGCTGCTTTTTGTCCATTTCAGAATAAATAGAAAGAAGAAGTGAGAATAAAAAAAAAAACTGCAACATTTCTGTGACATTTATCCCTCCGTATAGACCTCCACTGATCCCATTTAAACCCTCTGCATCCAGCTTTATGCATAAAGACTGATGCACTCTGGGGTTATGCATGATTCTGAGAGCTTTGATAGAAAATACCAACATAGCTGTAACCTCATATCTTTAAAAATAAATATATATATCAAACAAAAAGTGACCACTGAGTTAGAAATGCCCAACAATACTTGATCCTATAACAGATTAAAATGGATTTTAGTGAAATAAAGAGGAAATATATTTAGATTTTATTCTAAATTCAGCCTGAAACTCACTTTCAAAAGAGCAAAAACACACCAAATGAATATTAAAGTGTTTTTTCTCTAAGTGTGGATGTGCACACTTCAGAAAAAATACAGATTAAACTGATTTTCTATCTCATACTCATAACGCTACAGGTCGTTTTTCTGTCTCTGCATCCCACATACCTTTGCTGGTAGGCGGTGATTCCCTGCACGCCCTGCTGGGTCCCGTTCGTGGCTCCGGGGACCGGCACCGGCACCCGACCCACCGGGGGTCCGGTCACCATCCCGCCACCTCCGCCGCCTCCTCCTCCGCCTCCACCCATGGCTCCTCCGGCCGCTGAGGCCGTCACCTGGACGCTGAAATCCGGGAAGATCCTGATCATGGTCCCCCGGTTTTGGGTCTCCCGATGCGCTCCCGCCTCGAGTTTAACAACCTCCTCCGGTTCTTTCTCCCAAAAACACGGAGCCGTCACCGATCACTGGGGGGGTCAATAATACACGTATCGATTCAGCAAAAAAAGAAGATAAACAACAACCTTCTTTTTGTTGTTTTTTTTAAATATTTTTTTTATTCTTCTTTTCTTCTCCAACCTTCAGATATAACTCTCAAGCAAATCCGGAGCATGGTCCCGGCGCGCAAAACAGTCACCAATCAATGGATCAATAGTTGAATGAGATTAGTGAATGTATGTTGCACGAGCTGAAACGATTATAAACCTTCTCCTTTTAATATTTCTTCTTCCTTTTCTTCCTCTCGGCTCTATCCTTCACTGATAACCCCCGTGCAGCTCCGGATCATGGTCCCGGCGTCTCCGGTGCGCGCAGGCTCCCCCCTTCTCTCTCTCCTCCTACTCACCAATCAATAGGATCAATGGATCAGTGGATCTAAGGAGGTGATTATTTCACCGATTAAAGACAGAGGAACAGTCTTGTCTGATGTTGTTTCCCGCTGAAGGAGCTCCGGACTCTACGCGGGCGCCGCCGCCGGCTCTCCATCCGAGAAAAGCATCCCGTCCCCGGCCATCCTCCTCCCGGTGTGTGCCTGGTCGGTGTGTGTGTGTGTGTGAGAGAGTGTGTGTGTCTGCAGGAACAGCGGACAGGAGGAGAGCAGTCAGTTTGGTCAGTCAGTCAGTCAGTCAGTCTGTGAGCGTGCGGCTCTCAGCAGCACGAGCTCGGCAATGACATTGGTGTGATACAGCGGTGTGTGTCGGTATGTCGGCGAGCGCCTGCGTGTGGTGTGTGTGCGCATATGTGTGTGTATGTGTGTGTGTGTGTGTGTGTGCTGTCCTCTGCGCTCGAGAGAGAGAGAGCAAGAGAGAGAGGGAGAGAGAGAGAGATTGAGTGATAGCGCTGTTTGTTCAGCGGGAGGACATTTCCTCTGGCTTTATTGTGCGGAATAACGCAGCAGCCGTAAAGTGGACTTTTATTCACAGGCAGCAGCGATAATAAAGAGCCAGTTTTATGGAAAACAGCCCGTTGTTAGCCATTATATGTCTCTGATCCGCGTCACAATTTGTTTCACCTCATGCAAAGTCTTGAAAATTGACCTCAGACGTTAAAATAAAACGTATAAAACTTTAACCGAAGGCACAAAAAAAAAAAAAAGAAGCAGTATGATGAGAGTTTAAAACGCAATCTGTAAACCATTGTCTAAACGTTTCACCATCAGTGTTTTTACAAGGAAAGGAAAAGACTTCCACACACACAGTGCTTCAGATAAACTTCCAGCTCTAACAACTCCATTCATCGTGTCATGTTAATATGTGAGGTACTTCAGACTGTCTGCAGCGGGGACGGAGACGCACGAGCCAGAAGTTAAAGGAGGTGTGTTGTCATAGTTTGGTTAAATGAGTGGGGAGGGGGGGGGGGGGGGGGGGGTTGTCTAAGAAGTGTTTTCATCATCCGGTCCTCTCCTCTCTCCTCTCTCTTTTCTCTCATCTGATGTCTGAACAGCTGAAGCCGCTCTGCTCTCCTCCTCTCTGCGCTCACTGGAGCTCAGTGTGTGATCAGACTCCCGAATAAAGTCATATTCACACACTCTCTCTCTCTCTCTCTCTCTCTCTGCTGTCTCCTCCCCTTTTCTCTCGCTCACTCATTCCCTCCCTCCTCCCTCTCTCTCTCTCTCCTTTCCCTTTTTTTCCCCACCTCCAAACCTATTTCTGCCATTTCTTTGCTCACAACTATTTTTTTAAAATAATTTTAATGAAAGTCACGTGGTTTTGGAAATTTAATTATTATTAGTTGTAGCAGTGGTAGCTCAAGTTGCTCATATCCTATAACTCAAACTTTATATGAAAAGGAAAGAACCTGATCTTTGTAACTACATGTAAATAGAAGTATTTTAAATTTATATTGACATATATTTAATAAGTTTGTAATTAACTTCCTGAACAAAATAGAAGTTTAAAGGGACAGGTTCACATTTTTTAAGTGTCTTAAGCTTCCTGTCGTTCTCCCGGGTCAAATTGACCCCGTCTGTTTTGACTGTTCCTTCCTTTTTTCCTTCCTTCTCTCCCTCCTTCCTTCCTTCCTCCTTTCCTTCCTTTCTACTTTCTCCCTATCTTCTTCCTCCCTTCCTCCTTTCCTTCCTTCTTCCTCCCTCCCTTCCTCCTTTCCTTCCTACTTTCCTTCCTTCTTTGCTTCCTCCTTTCTCCCTTCCATCCTTCTGTCCTTCCTTCGTACCTTACACCTTTCCTTCCTTCTTCCTCCTTTCCTTCCTCCTTTCTCCCTTCCTTCCTTCCTTCCTCCTTTCCTTACTTCCTTCCTTCCTCCTTTCCTTCCTTCCTACTTTCTCCCTATCTTCTTCCTCCCTTCCTCCCTCCCTCCTTCCTCCCTCCCTTCCTTCTTTCTCCCTTCCTTCCTTCTTTCTCCCTTCCTTCCTCCTTTCTTCCTTCCTTCTTCCCTTCCTTCCTTGACTCAAGGACAACAGGAGCCCAAATGGACAATTTAAGTGTGTTTTGTAATCTTTCCTCCTCTTCATACTGACCATTAAAAGATCCTTTCATAATAATAGTTTAATAAATAATAAGTTTAATAAGTTTAATCTGAAGCTAATATGAAGCTTCAGCGTCCAAATGAGTCAAATCTTCATCTTCGATGTTTCAGTGTTTCAGTGTTTTTAGTAGCAAAGTCTTTTTGTTACTATGCTTCCACCACAGCTCAACAGGAAACACTAAGAGGGAATCTGATGCTAAACAGACTGTAAATGTGTCAGATATCACTGGATATGACTAACTCACACTGATGAAGCTCAATAGAAGCTGATCAGAGACTTTATAATGCATTTAGTTCACTTATAGTTAAGATGCATGTAGAGGAAGATAAAGATGCATCACAAAGAGATAAAATGATTTAGCATTGGTTTTTCCATCAACATTTTACAGATAAATTAAAAGTTTTTAGTCCTTTTCTTGTCTCCAGGTTCACTTTAAAGTTATTTTCTTGTTCTTCTATGATCATGTGTGATATTTAAAACAAATATCTTTATTTTGGACTTCCTTTAAATGTGTCAACTTGAGCTATAGGACATTTTGATGTATAGTTTACTCACATTTTCTGTCTTATTTAGTGCTAAAGTCCCTCTGTTTGTTTCTATACTTCCACCACAGCTCAACAGGAAACACTAAGAGGGAATCTGATGCTAAAAAGACTGTAAATGTGTCAGATATCACTTAATATGACTAACTCAGACTGCTGAAGCTTCTTCTTCTTCTACTTTTAAATGCATTTTAGCACCCTGCCGGTTCACTGCTCCACTAACGTTGCATTTTTCCATTGTTTGCATGTCATGCTGTGAGTGTTTTTCCATTACACAGCACTAAGAAGTGACATAAGTAGTTTAACCTGGAGGTGTGCTGGTCGTCTGCAACTCTTCATCAAACATCATCATCATCACTGTGGTTCAGCTGGTACTATTCCACCCTGCATTACTTCTACACATATCTCCACATGTTGTCCTCGTAACCGGTTTTTAGTGCAGCTGATGAAGCTCTGCTAATTCGGTGAGGAACACATTGTTATATCGTCATTTAAAAGCTTTTAATTTGAAGCAGGGAAGCAAGAAACATTGGGTTTGCATCGGTGGTAAGTTAACACAACTCTGATATTGCAAACTCGAAAGGCTTCCTTAAATAAAGCAAATCAGAGCAGAGTGGGCTCATTAGGAGGATGAGTTGGGGGTCTTTATATAGAGACAGGAGCTAAAACAGCCTGTTAATAGACAGAGGCTGAACTGAGCAGCTGCATAAAGGACCAGTACAAGATAAATAAAGAGTTTTTAACTGGAAATCATAAAAAGCTACTCTAATAAAGTGTCAGAATAAATAAAAAGATCATAGCATAAGGATTAGATAAATAAGAATAATAGGTCCCCTTAAATACTGCTGCAATTCTGTCTTTTACACTTTCTATTCCTCTACCTGCCTCTTCCACATCACAACCATGACCGCCATGATATCCAAAAAGACTCATTTCAAGGTTTCCATCAACCAACATAACCAGCATTCAGACTCTGGCGGTATGCTGCCTTTCCTATCTTAAAGCGATGGTTCGGTGTAATTTCGACCTAGCGTCATATGCACCATGAGGTCTATCTAAACACCACCTCAGCTGTTCATTTTCATTTGGTTGGAAGATAGTGGAGTTAGAGCTATCAGCTGAATGTCTTAGTACAGGCGCTAACGGGACCACCAGTGTATCTCTGAGTGACCCCACTAATAATGCCTGGATTGTTATCAAACTTCTACAGTAGTACAAATAGGCTCTTTACTCATAAATCCATCCATTGGAAAGTTTGTAAGTACACCAGGAGTTTATTAAAATAACACTTACCTGATGGCTTTTACTCTGCTGCTAACTGCTAAAGCTGTAACCATCGTCAAATCTCACACGATCACTGAAATACCGCGTAGTCTCGTGAGATCTCGCACAGCACATCTAAAGATCTGTGCGTGATCGTACGATATTTCAACGGTGTTTACAGCTTTAGCAGTAGCAGCAGAGTTTGATAACAATCCAGGCATTATTAGTGGGGTCATTTACCAGATACACTGGTGGTCCCGTTAGCGCCTGTACTAAGACATTCGGCTGATGGCTCTAACTCCACTATCTTCCAACCAAATGAAAAAAAGGGCTGAGGTGGTGTTTAGATAGACTTCATGGTGCAAATGAAGCTAGGTTGAAAGTACGTTGAACCATCGCTTTAATATGGGCTTATAGTTTACGGAGATGCTTCATATCGATGGACTCTAAATAAATATTGTTTAGAGGTTTAAAAAAGAGCATTACCATCTGCATATAAGTGACAGGAGATGTCTTTAAAAGTGTCTCATTATCTGCATAAGGATACTAGGCAAATAGAAGAGGACCAAAGATTGAACCCTGGTGCACACCACAAATACAGAGATGCAAGTAAAGGGGCAAAAGCACCAACAGAAACTGCAAATACTCCTGTCAGAGCTGATACAGAGATATCCTCCCACTGTCAAAGTCTCCCAAGCAAGTTACAGTAGTCCTTAGTATTAAAACCTGCACTGATATCCAACACTATATTCTCCTATTCACTGTGCATCAAGATATCATTCAAGACTCAGAGAGCTTTTTCTGTTGAGTTCAACCATCAGAACCCAGACTGAAACTTATCAAATATGTTACGCTCATCTATTACAATTGCGAGCTGCTTAGCAACCACATTCATCTGGGAGATGGAACTGTAGTAGTTTTTTGGGTGGAGAAGGATCGAGGTCGACAGGCGGATCGGTGCGGCGTCTGCAGTAATGCGGACTCTGCACAGATCCGTCGTGGTGAAGAGATTTACCAGTCGATCTTGGTTCCTACCCTCACCTATGGTCATGAGCTTTGGGTAGTGACCGAAAGAACAAGATGGCGGGTACAAGCGGCCGAAATGAGCTTCCTCCGTAGGGTGGCTGGGCTCTCCCTTAGAGATAGGGTGAGAAGCTCAGTTATCCGGAGGGAGCTCGGAGTAGACCCGCTGCTCCTCCGCGTCGAGAGGAGCCAGATGAGGTGGTTCGGGCATCTAATCAGGATGCCTCCCGGACGCCTCCCTGGTGAGGTGTTCAGGGCACGTCCCACCGGTAGGAGACCCCGAGGAAGACCCAGGACACGCTGGAGAGACTATGTCTCTCGGCTGGCCTGGGAACGCCTCGGGATCCCCCGGGAAGAGCTGGACGAAGTGGCTGGGGAGAGGGAAGTCTGGGCTTCCCTGCTTCGGCTGCTGCCCCCGCGACCCGACCCCGGATAAGCGGCAAGAAGATGGATGGATGGAAGGATCGAGGTTAGATTTTGTAAAGAAGTGGTTGAATTAAATAAAAGCTTGTTTGACTTGAGGAAGGACACAGACAGACAACAGAGAGATGCTGATTATGGAGAGCACAGCAGGACCGATAATTATGTTTTTAAGAAGAGATGTTGGTAAAATGTCAAAGGGACAAGAAGAAGTTTTCATACAGTTGATACAAATTGGTGAAATCTTGATGTGTTATTGGAGAAAAACATTTTAGTATTGTAGACTGAGAGGAGCACGAGATAAGGGGAAGATAAGAGGAAAATATTAAAGTTCATGTAAAGAAAGAATAAATATGTGTTCTGAGTTTGACATACCACAGAAAAGTGTGTTGTTAACCACCCTGCCAAATTTAAATGATTAAAAAAAATCGCCAAATATATGAAATTAGGCTTCAAAGTTGTGTAAAAATCAGCCTCTTTCTCTGCTCCCAAACGCTGACACCCCGCCCCCTACCAAGTGTCACCTGTCAATCAAAGTCACCACCTCTACCAGAAACATGGACGCTACGTCTGAGAGCTTTCTGCTGCTAACTCAACAGCTAGCTCGGCGGCTAACTCGGCAGCTAACTCGGCTGCTAGTTTGGCAGCTAACTCAGCTAACTGGCTAACTGTAGACTATAGTAGTAGTAGTGTGTGCTGAATGTATTTATACCTCTACAGCAGCAGGGGCGGGTTTATGCTAATCACTAAATCCTGAACACAGAAATCTTGAAACACAGTGTGTGAAGCCTAGCTCCACAATTCAAATCTAAATGGTTGAAATACTTCTTACACCTTTTTTAGAAATACATTTATGACCTATTTAATGTGTTTAGAAGAAAATGTCTGAATTCACTTTACACAGTCTTTAAATAAGATAAGATACAATTTAGAAACAAGTTATACCAAATAATCTCAACTATCTAGAAGCTCCAGTAAAAGTATGATGGATAACGTTAGCCTAGTTAGGTCGCAGTTAATCAAAAACCCAACAACAGTTAATAGTTTTCATTCATCTTTGTATGATATAATGATGGGGAGGTTGCACTGGTCAGTTCTGATTATTAGGAGAAGTTGCAAACCCCTTAACCTCAGTAACTTAAGAGGATTTGCACAGGCTTTCTATTCTCCTATAGTCTGTTTTTAGAGAGTGAATATCGTCATTTATCAAAGACATGAGGCCAAAGAAGCCAATCTAGTCTGTAGCATTTGGCTTCAAAGCTTGCTGGATTGGACTCCGTCAGCCCTGAAGACAAACAATCATAAACCAGATTAAAACTGTCAATAAAAACCTTTACTGTGAAATCTGCCGGCAGACTGGAGCCAAAGTGTGGAGGCTGAGGATTCAAACTAGTGTGGGAATAAGTCTGGAAATATAAACAGACTTTCCACAATTACTTAACTTAGTTAAAAAAAGGTCATTAAAATTGTTTTTGGTCAGCTCAGATTGCTGACGGGCTGCATCATTTGTCCCCACATGATTACTCGTTTGGCAGAGACCGGGAGTGAGCGCAGCAGCTCTGGGAAGTCCTCCAGGATGACGAGGACCGAAGGCTCCAGAGAGGAAGTGTGTGGCTGTATTCAAAACAGGGAAATGTCTTATTATGGAATCACCAAATATTGATGTGGGAGAGGAGAAGATGGGACAAGGAGATGGCAGCGATGGGTTTTCATCAGGCGGGGAGTTCTGGTCCTCTGAAATGAGGCCAACCAGGAAGTAACTTAGAGCTGCATTCTATCAAAAGGCCACCAGGGGGCGACCATCTCTATACAAGTCAATGGAGAATTCACCAACTTCTCACTTGATTTCTAACCTCAGTAAACGTTTTCAAAATGTGTTTATGGTCTCAATCGCTAGTTTAAAGCCTTCTTCAATGCAGTATGATGTTCATTTGGGACATTTTGGCCTCCCTGATTTTATATGTGACGATAAAGCAGGGTATGCATTAGGGCGTGGCTACGTCCTGATTGACAGGTTGATTGACCAATGTCCTCCAGATCCAGCCCTCACAACCATAGCAACCTCCCCGCTCCGCCCATACTTCCGCCCATGGCCCCACCTCAGGCCCATATAAGTAGAATCCGGGTCCCAGCATGCACCTGAAATTTTCAAGATGGCACTGCCTAGATTAGAAACTATTGGCTTCCGAGCAGCAGTCCACTAACCAATGGGTAACGTCACGGATGTTACGTCCATTTCTGTTTCCACACTGCATGACGAAATCAACAACTGAGGATGGAGCGACTGAGCAGGTGAGCGTTAAGGCCCATTTATGCTCAACGTTAAACACGGATCTGGATTCAGACGGAGCCTTCTGTTCGTGCTCTGAGTTCATTTTGTCCGTATTTCTGCACGTTTCCATAAAGCTTACGGATACGGACCAAATGGAGCAGTACCACCGGAAACCATCGGGGGGCAGTGTTGCTGTCACTACTCCATACGTAGCTCTAGTGAGACACGAAGAAGAAATAACAATGGTGGAACTTTTTGAGGAAAGGTTTTGAGAGTTGGTTAGAAACTTTAAACATATGGTTTTTGTCTTTTATGCAAGAAGAACACTTTCCTTCCTCCCTCCCTCCTTTCCTTCCTCCATCCCCCACTTCCTCCCTCCCTCCCTCCTTCCTTCCTTCCTACCTTCCTTCCTTCCTTTCCTTCCTTCCCTCCCTCCTCTCCTTCCTTCCATCCTTCCTTCTTCCTCCCTCCTTTCCTTCCTTCTTCTTTGCATATGAGTCCGTTAGCTTAGCATCAGGCTAACAATGAGGTAGTTGGAACAGTAGGCAGCATGTAACACAGCTGAATTTCTTCCCACACTGATCACAGGTGTATTCTTTCCTTTAGACAGACATTATCCTGCAGCCAGTTTCTCCCTTTAAAAGCAATGTCACAGCTTTCTAAGTATTGACTGTACTGTACGACTACCAGCTTTATACCAGCTTTACCAGCTCTGAAGGTTTCCAACAGGGAGAAAACTAACAGTAAGATGCAGCTGAAAGCCCTCGACCTCGAGTCAAGATTATTTTGTCAAACTGCTAATGTCACTGGAACATTTCCAAAATCCTCAGCATCTCTTCTATCCTGCCAACATTTTTAAAAACTGTCTTTAGATGCCCAAATGAAGATTGACACATGGATTTCTTGCTGTAATTATCGATCTGAAGCTAATATGAAGCTTCAGCATCCAGAAGAGTCAAATGTTCATTTTCTGTGTTTAAACGTTTCAGTGTTTTCTATCTAGTGTTTCTATGCTTCCACCACAGCTCAACAGGAAACACTAAGAGGGAATCTGATGCTAAAAAGACTGTAAATGTGTCAGATATCACTTAATATGATGAAATGTAAACCTTTCCTTTAAATGTGCAGCTAGTTCAGTGACGACAGAAACACACACACACACACACACAACAAATGCACTAAATCCTTGTATCTGGATTAGCTATCACACTAGCCTACAGCTTTATAAGTAAGCTAATTAACTAACTCACTAAACTTCCTGAAGCTTCTCTATAAATGGATAAAAGACAAAAAAAGAAAACCCATCACTGACATTTATTTAGTTCCTTCACTCGGAGCTCTGCCACTGAGATAACTTTGCAGAACTAAAGCTTTAATTTGCATCCTGACATTTTCAGTACAGGGAATCAAACCTCCGACTCTGGTGGGTTTTAGTGCTTCCCTGCTCCTTATTGAGCCATGCAGGACACATTTTCAATACCTCATCCTCCTCTGGATCTGTGGAAACCCCTCCAGGAACCCCTGCAGGGACTCGGAGCCTCACTTTGAGAGCCCCCCTAATAACCTACAGTTCTTGTCTGTCCACCAAAACAAAGCGTTGCACTAATAAAACGTCCCAATTGAGCTGATTAAATACCAATAAAAACACACAGCTCGCCACTCTGCCAGCCTGCAGTCTAAATTGGATCACAGCTCTAACCAGCAGCTCCTAATGAAAACCACCGCTGCAACCCAGAACCCAGCCTCACTCTCTTCCTCTCCTACTACTCCCTCTCTTTCACTCTCTTTCTCCCTCTCCCTCTCTCTCTGTCTCTGTCTCTCTCTTTCTCCCTCTTCCTCTCTCCCTCCCTCCCTCCCTCTCTTTCTCTCTCTTTTCTCCCTCTCCCTCTCTCCTCTCCTACTACTCTCTCCCTCCCTCCCTCCCTCCCTCCCTCTCTTTCTCTCTCTTTTCTCCCTCTCCCTCTCTCCTCTCCTACTACTCTCTCTCTCTGTAATGAAATCAAATGAATTGGACTGGAGGTTTCAAGGGAGACATGCTGGACCCCCTTATAGAATTAGGACTGAAATGTGCATGTGTGTGTGTGTGTGTCTGTGTATGTGTGTGTGCATGTGTGTGTGTCCCTGTTTTTTCTAAGTATGACCACCAACTCATGTGTGTGTGTGTGCACATGGGTGCATTATGCATTTGACATAATATGCATTTGCCTCTGCAGAGTGTACATGTTCTTTTCCCTGTGTGTGTGTGTGTGTGTGTGTGTGTGTGTGTGTGTGTGTGTGTGTGTGTGTGTGTGTGTGTGTGTACTTGTGTGTTTACATTACAGGCTGTGTGTGTGCTGGCTGTATTAGTGAGCTGTGACCAGGTAAAGTACAGCAGACAGAATCAGGACAGTCAACCTGCTGTTATCCCTCAGGACAACACACACACACACACACACACACACACACACACACACACACACACACACACACACACACACACACACACACACACACACACACACACACACACACACACACACACACACACACAGCTCCAGCAGCAAACAACAAACACTTTCACACACTGTACTTTCTCTTCCTACTGTGGTGCGTTCAGGTACATGTAAAGCTCAGGTTAAATCCTTCCTTTGCATCTAAAGCAACATTTATATTTATTCTGAATCATGTTTATTTATTTATTATTTATTATTAAATTAGATTGATTTATATTTATATTTAAATCTAAATGCTGCTCAACTTAAGACTGTTTTATTTAGGTCAAGCTCATGAATGTCTGCTTGTGTTTAGATAGAATTTAATATTTAACCTTCCTGTCGTCCTCCCGGGTCAAACTGACCCCGTCTGTTATGACTGTTCCTTCTTTCCTCCCTTCCTTCCTTCCTTCCTCCATCCACCTTTCTTCCTTCCTTTTGTCCTTCCTTCCTCCCTCCCTCCTTCCTTCCTCTTTTCCTTTCTCTCCTTCCCTCCCTCCTACCTTCCTTCCTTCATTCTTTCCTTTCCTTCCTTCCTTTCCTTTCCTCCCTCCCTCCCTTCCTTCTACCTTCCTCCTACCTTCCTTCATTCTTTCCTTTCTTCCCTTCCTCCTTCCTCATTCCTTCCTTCCTTCCTTCCTTCCTTCCTTCCTCCCTCCTTCTTTCCTTCCTCCCTCCTTTCCTTCCTTCTTCTTCCCTTCCTTCCTCCCTCACTCCCTCTCTCACTCCCTCCCTCCTTTCCTTCCTTCTTTCCTTTCCTCCCTTCCATCCTATCTTCCTTCCTCCCTCCTTTCCTTACTTCTTCTCCCCTTCCTTCCTCCCTCCCTCCTTTCCTTCCTTCCATCCTCCCTCCTTTTCTTCCTTCCTTCTTCCCTCCCTTCCTTCCTCCCTCCTTTCCTTCCTTCCTCCCTCCTTTCCTTCCTTCTTCTCAACTTCCTTTCCTTCCTTCTTTTTCATCCCTTCCTTCCTTGCTTCTTCTTCCCTTCCTTCCTCCCTCCCTCCTTTCCTTCCTTCTTCCCTTCCTCCCTCCTTTCCTTTCCTTCCTTCTTCCCTCCCTTCCTTCCTGCCTCCTAACTCCTTACACCAAACAAAGATGACAAACTAAAGAAGACAGCTGATTAGTTTTTGCTCTTATCTTAAATAATCTTAAATTAAATTGAAAAATCAGCTTTTAGCTTTTAGACTTAAATTACCGCTTCTCTATAAATTAAAAAAAAGGCCAATTATTGACTTTGGAAAAGGAGAAGTTTGACAAACTATCTGAGCTCCTTCCATCCTTCATGCAGAAGGCTCAGAAAGATGAATGGAAGGATCAGGATGAAGCTATTAAAGGGAATTTGAGTTGAGCTCAAATCAACATAGAAAAAATCATGTTAAATTATAACAGTAGTAGAAGAGTTTTTATGTCCTTGCCAACGCTGACATGTGATCTCTTTTAGCGTGGTGTGTTTAATGTCAGGGGAATAATGTGGTTAATTGCAGCTTTGTGAAGGTATGAAGACTCCTTTCCTCCCTTCACCTTTCTTCCTTCCTACCTTCCTCTGTCCTACTTTCCTTCATTCCTCTATTCCTTTCTCTCTCCCTCCCTCATTACTTCTTTCCTCCCTCCCTCCCTCCTACCTTCCTTCCTTCATTATTTCCTTTCCTCCCTCCTTCCTTTCCTTCCTTCTTTCCTTCCTTCCTTCCTTCCTTCCTTCTTTCTTTCTTTCCTTCCTTCCTTCTTTCCTTTCTCCCTCCTTCCTTCCTTCGTTCCTACCTTCCTTCTTTCCTCTGTCCTTCTTTTCTCCCGTCCTGTTTTCCTTTCTCTCTCCCTCCCTCCTTTCCTTTCCTCCTTCCTTTCCATCCTTCCTTCCTCTTTTCCTTTCTCTCTCCCTCCCTCCTTCCTTTCCTTTCCTCCTTCCTTTCCATCCTTCCTTCCTCTTTTCCTTTCTCTCTCCCTCCCTCCTTCCTTTCCTTGCCAACGCTGACATGTGATCTCTTTTAGCTTGGTGAGTTTAATGTCAGGGGAATAATGTGGTTTACTGTTAATGAAGAGTAAAACATTAATTACAGCTTTGTGAAGGTATGAAGACTCCCAGTGTAAAATGTTTTGACTGTTCCTTCTTTCCTCCCTTCCTTCCCTCGCTCCTTCTTTCCTTCCTTCCTACCTTCCTCTGTCCTTCTTTCCTTCATTCCTCTATTCCTTTCTCTCTCCCTCCCTCATTACTTCTTTCCTCCCTCCCTCCTTTCCTTCCTTCTTTCCTTCCTTCCTACCTTCCTTCTTCCTTTCCTTCCTTCTTTCCTCTGTCCTTCTTTTCTCCCTTCCTCTTTTCCTTTCTCTCTCCCTCCCTCCTTTCCTTTCCTTTCCTCCTTCCTTTCCATCCTTCCTTCCTCTTTTCCCTTCTCTCTCCCTCCCTCCTTCCTTTCCTTTCCTCCCTCCCATCCATCCTTCCTCCCTTCCTTCCTCCCTCCCTCCTTCCCTTCCATCCTTCCTCCCTCCTTTCCTCCCTTCCTTCCTTCCTCTTTTCCTTTCTCTCTCCCTCCCTCCTTCCTTTCCTTTCCTCCCTCCCATCCATCCATCCTTCCTCCCTCCCTTCCTTCCTTCTTTCCTTTCCTTCCTTACTTCCTTGACTCGAGGACAACAGGAGGGTTAATCATTCACTATGAACCTTATACCTGGATACTAAGATAAAAAGTGTTGCTATGGTAACCAAACACAAACTCATGTCAGGGTTAATATTACAACATTTTAAAGTGATAGCGAGCTCTTTATTCGGAGTTAGTAAAAACACAAACATTTAATTAAACAGATACAGATTCACTGCAGGAAGCACAAACAGAGCCGATGACACTTGGCTCTAATTACATGATTTAGAAACTTGAAGAAAACTGTAGTTATCTCAAGTTGTATGACTCTGATTTAAATTACAGAGACCATGAAGGTAGGAAAAGTTTGAGGCAGGGTCATGTGATAAATATCATTTAACCCTCCTGTTGTCCTCGAGTCAAGGAAGGAAAGGAGGGAGGATGGAAGGATGGAGGGAGGGAGGGAAGAAGGAAGGAAAGGAGGAAGGGAGGAAAGGAGGGAGGATGGAAGGGAGGAAGAAGGAAGGAAAGGAGGGAGGGAGAAAGGAAGAGGGAAGGATGGAAGGGAGGAAGATGGAAGGAAAGGAGGGAGGGAGGAAGGAAGAGGGAAGGATGGAAGGGAGGAAGAAGGAAGGAAAGGAGGGAGAGAGGAAGGGAGGAAGAAGGAAGGAAAGGAGGGAGGAAGAAGGGAGGGAGGGAGGGAGGAAGAAGGAAGGAAAGGAGGAAGGGAGGAAGAAGGAAGGAAAGGAGGGAGGATGGAAGGATGGAAAGGAGGAAGGGAGGAAGAAGGAAGGAAAGGAGGGAGGAAGGATGGAAGGGAGGAAGAAGGAAGGAAAGGAGGGAGGGAGGAAGGAAGGGAGGAAGGAAGGAAGGAAAGGAGGAAGGGAAGAAGGAAGGGAAGAAGGAAGGGGAAAAGGAAGGATGGAAAGGAGGGAGGGAGGAAGAAGGAAGGAAAGGAGGGAGGAAGGAAGAAAAGTGGATGGTGGATGGAGGAAGGAAGGGAGGGAAAGAGAGGACGGAAAGAAAGAGAGGAGGGAGGGAGGAAGGACAGACAGAAGGAAGGAAGGAAGGTAGGAGGGAGAGAGGAAAGACGAAAGTAAGGTAGGAGGGAGGGAGGGAGAAAGGAAGGGAGGAAAGAAGGAACAGTCAGACAGGAAGGTTAAAGAAATAAAACTATACTTTTCACTCAGGATTCAAACATAAAGCTTGGATTTCACGGTACCTGAATGCACCACACACACACACACACACACACACCACGCCGAGCTGTCATCACTTTTTCTGACTTGCTGTAAAACACAACAGAAGTCAATAATTCGCTGTCATGTCTCTGAATCCATTTTTCAGAGTCAGCCTGTCATCTCTGCACACGCGTGTCTTTCTATCAAGCCGACCACCCCGTCCGTTAAAGATCACATGTCTCCGTCTCCTCATTTAATTTTTGGTTGTTGTTTGTTGCCGTCCCCCCCTCCCTCCCCCCTCCTCCTCCTCCTCCTCTCTTTCTTTTCAGTGAAAGACAGCAGATGACAGAGAAATCATCAGTTTCCGTTCTGGAGATCAGACCACAGAGACAGTTGTGTTTTAAAATAAATGATGATTAGAAACTATCAGAACAGAGCTGCTGCTGCTGCTGCTGCTGCTGCTGCTGCTGCTGGAAGGGAAGGAAGGGAGGAAGGAAGGAAGGAAGGAAGGAAGGAAGGAAAGGGAGGAAGGAAGGAAGGAAGGAAGAAGGAAGGAAAGGAAGGAGGAAGGAAGGACGGAAGGAATGAGGGAAGGAAGGAAGAAGGAAGGAAAAGAGGGAGGAAGGAAGGTCCTTCTGTCCTCTGTC
>NC_070593.1:2442188-2467188 GCF_027409825.1 Scomber japonicus
GAAGGAAGGAAGGAAAGGGAGGAAGGAAGGAAGGAAGGAAGAAGGAAGGAAAGGAAGGAGGAAGGAAGGACGGAAGGAATGAGGGAAGGAAGGAAGAAGGAAGGAAAAGAGGGAGGAAGGAAGGTCCTTCTGTCCTCTGTCCTTCCTCATTTCCTTTCCCTCAAAAATGTTTAAAAAATAAAATCTGGTTAAAGTGTGAGTGAGATTCTAAGAGCTGTGATTATAGGAGTGAGACTTGTGAACACGTTTCAGCTGAGACAGTGTTACTGAATGAAATGCAATTAAACAGGAATGTGATATTTTGTTTTTGCCTTTTTGATCCTTATTGTTATTTATTTATTCATTTCTACGTGCATTGTGTTTTTTTTTGGGGGGGGGGTTGTTAATAAGGACTGAAATAAATCACTATGACTTATTATTTATTTATAGTGGTGTTTGCAGTAATCACACAGTGCAGGAACATTACAGTCTGCATATTTAAAGTTAAAACATTAATTTATTGTCATTGCATGTTCACATATAACCAAATTTACTGTCTGTTATTAAAGAAAACTGTTTGAATTCACTCTGCTCGCACGCACGCACGCACGCACACACACACACACACGCACACACACACACACACACACACACACACACACACACACACACACACACACACACACCATAGAATAACTGTTAAATAAAGCTAAAAATATTATAATAAAGTGCTGTAAAAAAGGTAACATGCTTTAAAAAAAAGGACAGGTTGAAGTGCATGAAGAACGAAGGAAAGGGAAAGGAAAGGAAAGGAAAGAAGGGAAGGAAGTAGGAGGGAGGGGAGGAAAGAGAGAGAAGGAGGAAGGGAAGAAGGAAAGGAAGGAGGGAAGGAAAGACGGGGGGAGGAAGGACAGAAGGAAGGACGAAAGAGGACTGGAGGAAGGAAGGAGGGAGGGAGGGAAGGAAGGAAGGAAGGGAGGGAGGAATGAAGGAAGGAAGGAAGGGAGGGAGCAAGGAGGGAAGGGAAGGAGGGAGGAAGGAAGGTAGGAGGGAAGGAGGAAAGAGGAGGGAGGGAAGGAAGGAGGAAGGAAGGACAGACAGAAGGAGGGAAGGGAGGAAAGGAAAGAAGGAAGGGAGGCAGGAAGGTATAGGAGATAGGGGAGGTAAGAGAGAGAAGGAGGAAGGGAGGAAAGAAAGGAAGGAGGGAAGGAAAGAAGGAGGGAGGGAGGAAGGACAGATGAAAGGAAGGAAGGAAGGAAGGAACAGTCAAAACAGACGGGGTCAATTTGACCCGGAAGGACGGCACAACGGTAAAGGAAAGAATTTGCCATTTTCTTCTTTTCTTCTTCTCTTCTTCTACTTGATCTCTAACTTCACGCTCAGAGGCAGCGAGTGAACTACAGGAAGCTCGAATCCTCTTAATAAGACACGAGCTCCCCTGGAAACATGGAGGGGGGGGGGGGGGGGGGGGGGGTTGAAAGTATCGACAATATGTTGCTTGTATTTTTCTATATCTTCATCATCATGGATCATGAGCTGGGCTTCAGTTGATGTATAATTCATGCATGAGGAGCTTTCTCATCACTAATTCACTCACTTTACTTTTAACATGTCTCCAAACTGCCATTACTCATTTCTCTGTCTGTCAGATATATCAAACAGAAAACAAAGAAGATTACTCACAAATTCACACCTAAAGTTTCCCTCCTTTATAGAAACAAAGAGACAGAAGCAGAGAGAAGATGAAGTCCTCTGTTACTGGTGTGAAAAGTTACTAGCACATACTACTACTACTACTACTACAGTCTACAGTTAGCCAGTTAGCTGAGTTAGCCGCCGAGTTAACCGCTGAGCTATCCGCCGAGCTAGCAGCCGAGCTAATAGCTGACCGAGCAGCCGAGTTAGCCGCCGAGCTAGCAGCCGAGTTAGCCGGCGAGCTAATAGCTGAGCTAGCAGCCGTGTTAGCCGCCGAGCTAGCAGCCGAGTTAGCCGGCGAGCTAATAGCTGAGCTAGCAGCCGTGTTAGCCGCCGAGCTAGCAGCCGAGTTAGCCGCAGATTTTCAGATGCAGTCCTTCAAATACAGAAATGTGTTGTGGGACTATTTATCAAATTATACAGTGTGAAAAACATCCATCACAAGCCTTAAAATAGCTAATATCATCTTATCAACAGTCCAAACCTCATAAATTCACAGGTTACACTCAGAGAAAGGTGCTAATTTGAACATTTGAGGAGCTGGAAACTGAAAACCATTGACATTTTTGACCAGAAAAAGAGAGAGAAATGATTAATACTTCATATTTATTAGCATTATTGTAAGGAGTTTTTTTTTTTTTTTTTTACTATTTGTATAATCTTATGAACAGTCCAAACCTCTAAAATACACAAGTTACTCAGAGAAAGAAGCAAATCTGAACATTTGAGGAGCTGGAAACTATCTGTGGTACTATAAATGTTCTGTTATTGATCTGGAGGAAAGACTAGACCTCAGATTTCCTTCCAAACATGAATATCTGAGTCTGACTTTACCTCCTTTATGACTTAATGTTTTTAGGATGATTATACTGATGACTCAGGATTAATGTTCTACTGATGATTTGATGGTAAAATACTGAATAACAACATTTTTACTTATCTTCTCCACAACTTGAGATCTTGACCCTTAATTAAGTACAGATGAATGTCAAACAGAGAGATGGACAGAACTCAAAGCATTACCTTCAACTATCTGTATCATCATATGAACAGTCCAAACCTCTAAAATACACAAGTTACACTCAGAGAAGGAAGCAAATTTGAACATGTGAGCGGAAATTTGGGATCAAATTAATTCATTTTAACATCTGCGGTACTATAAATGTTCTGTTTTTGATCTGGAGGAAAGACAAGACATCACTGTTTTGTGCCGTGTGATTTCCTTCCAATGTCTGCTAGAGCCTGATTTTACCTCCGTTATGACGTAATGTTTTTTAGGATGATCATACTGATGACTCAGGATTAATGTTCTAATGATGATTTGATGGTAAAATGCTGCTAAGATACTGAATAACAACATTTTTTGTGATTCACCAATCTGTCATGACATCAAACCCCACCCAACAAGCTGTCTGCTTCACTAGGAAATGTAATGGGGATTCTTATTATTCATCTTCTCTGATACAAATGAGTAATTATGAATGACTTTGTGCTCTTTAATACAACATTACCAGAACACTTCTCCACAACTTGAGCATCGTTTTTATCATCTTGCATTAAGCACAGGTGGATGTCATGTGACCTGGTCGGCCAATCAGAGTGACAGACAGGCTGTGTTCGAAACCGCATACTACATACTACTATAGTACATACTACATGCTTCTATACTATATACTACATACTTCTATACTACATACTACATACTTCTATACTACATACTTCTATACTACATACTACATACTTCTATACTACATACTTCATACTTCTATACTACATACTACATACTTCTATACTACATACTACATGCTTCTATACTATATACTACATACTTCTATACTACATACTTCATACTTCTATACTACATACTTCATACTTCTATACTACATACTACATACTTCTATACTACATACTACATGCTTCTATACTATATACTACATACTTCTATACTACATACTACATGCTTCTATACTACATACTTCTATACTACATACTACATGCTTCTATACTACACACTACATACTTCTATACTACATACTACATACTTCTATACTACATACTTCTATACTACATACTTCTATACTACATACTACATACTTCTATACTACATACTTCTATACTACACACTAAAGGACCAGATAGTAAGCAGACCGTTTACACTGTAGTAAACTACACGATAACCCACAATGCATTTGGTTCCTACCTGAGCTGAAATCATCAGGCTGAAGCTGATTTCATTTTAGCTCTAACTCTGTAAATAAACCACTTTATCCACATTTCTAACCTTTTTAGGAAGAAAGTAAAGTAGCCCTTTAGATCCACAATGTGACGCTAACTTGTCCAAATAGCACATGTTTACAGTTTTGTTCCTTCAAGTTAGCCGTAGCGAGTAACGCACTTCCTGTCATTTTCACAAAATAAAACACCCGTTGCCTTTTATTATTAAGAAAACCATAACGATAGAATTGGTGCTTTTATTTTGAAAACAGGAAGCGGACATACCCTTGGTGGTGATCTGTGACGTTTGTATTTTGAGTTTTTTTCAGAAGTTGCATTGCATCTTGGGTAATTTGAGTGTGAGTAATAGCGTTGCATCTTGGGTAATGTGAGTGTGAGTAGTAGCGTTGCATCTTGGGTAATTTGAGTGTGAGTAATAGCGTTGCATCTTGGGTAATGTGAGTGTGAGTAGTAGCGTTGCATCTTGGGTAATGTGAGTGTGAGTAGTAGCGTTGCATCTTGGGTAGTGTGAGTGTGAGTAGTAGCGTTGCATCTTGGGTAATGTGAGTGTGAGTAGTAGCGTTGCATCTTGGGTAATGTGAGTGTGAGTAGTAGCGTTGCATCTTGGGTAATGTGAGTGTGAGTAGTAGCGTTGCATCTTGGGTAATGTGAGTGTGAGTAGTAGCGTTGCATCTTGGGTAATGTGAGTGTGAGTAGTAGCGTTGCATCTTGGGTAATGTGAGTGTGAGTAGTTGCGTTGCATCTTGGGTAATGTGAGTGTGAGTAGTAGCGTTGCATCTTGGGTAATGTGAGTGTGAGTAGTAGCGTTGCATCTTGGGTAATGTGAGTGTGAGTAGTAGCGTTGCATCTTGGGTAATGTGAGTGTGAGTAGTCAGCTCTTGATGCATACTCTGCATTTCTGGAGAATCTAGTAAACCATCCAGGAACTTCTCACATACTCTAAATCACTACGCAGTTAAACACACTACATACTTCACATGATGTCAGAGTTAGTACGAGTAGTAGGAAAGGATGAGGTTTAGGACAGAGCCACAGACAGACAGACAGACAGACATGTGACCTGGTCGGCCAATCAGAGTGACAGACAGGCAGACTGACAGACAGACAGACAGACAGACAGACATGTGACCCTGTCGGCCAATCAGAATGACAGACAGGCAGGTAACAGGACAGACAGCCCAATGTCAGCCGCTCTCCCCCGCCGGCTGAAAATGACAGCTACCCCCCCTCCCTCCCTCACCCCCCCCAACCCATCCCTGTAATCTAACTAATAATGTTACCCTCTTAATATTTTCCCTCTGCCCGCGTTGATGGATGGGGTCAGGCTGCGATTCCCCCGGCTGGGGTCAAAGGTCAAACCGGAGGCTCGGCTCTCTGTTCTGCGGCTGTAATGGGAGCTGAAATATTAGTCCTAAATGCCTGCGGACGCCTCGACGCCTCAGCACAGATGATGAATTAACTGCTACCAGGAATTACAGATGGGGCATTTTGAAGACAAAGTTTTGCCACTCAAGACACACACACACACACACACACACACACACACATATATACACACAGACACACACACATATATACACAGACACACACACAGCGAGAGAGAGAGAGAGAGAGAGAGATAGTCGTACACACACCTCCATATGCAAATGATTGATAATAGACATCAACTTTATGTCTACTCTACTTCTTTGTCGTCCTTTCACACACACACACACACACACACACACACTGACACACACACACACACACTTCCTTACGTATGCTAATGATTGATCGCGGTCTCCGGTCGACGCTGGCATCATCATTGCTTTTATTTATCCGGCCGTTCGGAGTGGCTCTTTGGCCTCTCGCCGTCTCGTATCAAATTGTTTTTTAAATGCATTTTGACGACTGATGTGAAAATGCAATCAGTCTAAAAACTCTATGAATCCATATTTAATACACACACACACACACACACACACACACACACACACACACACACACACACACACACACACACACACACACACACACACACACACACACACAGTCATCAGGTTGATGCTTTAATAGAGCCACACTTTGCTGTCACATGATGGTCACTCCTCTTTTGATCATTTCTGCTCCAATGACAAACAATAAAATTACTAATTTAAAAAAAAGAAAGAAAAGAAGTATCATTTTAAAAAGCCCTTAAAAGGATATGACAGACTATATTTTTAAGTTTTTCTTATTGTCACACCTATGTTCCTCCATTTCTCCCATCAGAATTAGGCCATATGTTCTGTAGGAGCCAAAATATGCACATCAGGGTTTTTATATGTTTGTGGATCAGCTGCTTGTCAGTCCTTTTTGATTTTTTCATTAAAATAAAACTGCAGTAAAAACGTCATCTGGACTTCAATATGATGATTTTGTGGACGTGTCACAGATAAGAGCCTACTAAGTCTCTCAGCGGCCTTACAGAAAAGTAGTCGCTACATGTTCCTTCAATGATCTTCCACCAATTTCTCTAAAGCACAGAAAGTGATTCATCGATGAAAAACAGGTGAAACACACACACACACACACACACACACACACACACACACACACACACACACACACACACACACACACACACACACACACACACAGAAACACTCCCTAGACCATGGGTGTCAAACTCATTTTCATTCAAGGGCCACATACTGCTCAATTTAATCTCACGTGGGCCGGATCATTAAAAAGATGGAGAAGGAAGGAAGGAAGGAAGGAAGGAAGGAAGGAAGGCAGGCAGGCAGGGAGGAAGGAAGGAAGGCAGGAAGGAAGGAAGGAAGGCAGGCAGGCAGGCAGGCGGGAAGAAAGGGAGGAAGGACAAATAGAAGGAAGAGTAGACAGGAATGAAAGACGGAAGGAATGAAGGAAGGAAGGAAGGAAGGAAGGAAGAAAAAGAGGACATGAAAGAAGGAAGGAAGAAAGGACAGATGGAAGGAAAGAAGGAAGGAAGAAAGGACAGACGGAAGGAAAGAAGGATAGAAGAAAAAGAAGACATGAAAGAAGGAAGGAAGAAAGGACAGGTAGAAGGAAAGAAGGAAGGAAGGAAAATAAGACAGAAAGGAAGGAAGGGAAGATGTAAGGAAGGGAGGAATAAGGAAAGTGGGCCGGATAAGACCCCTTGGCGGGCCGGATCTGGCCCACGGGCCGCATGTTTGACATCCCTGCACTAGACCTAATAAGGATTCATCCGCCACAGAAAATAGTCCCCTAACAAACACACTATTCCCTCCTGTTTATTTGCTATAAGTTCACTATATACTCAGAATAAAAGGTAAAGGCTGCAGATTATTATCAATAAATCACATAAGATAATAAAACTGAGGCTTAAATATTATTATATATGTGAACTTTGTTGGTTTTGGGGCTTTTTATGTGATGGTTCTCCTATGTGTTTGTTTGTATCGTGTAATTTGGACAATAAAGTTTTTTTGGTGTCTCTTCTGTCTTCAGTGAAAAAATTAAGTTAAAATAAAAATATTGCACGATTAGTTAAAATACACCAAAAGCTAACATGCTCTCCTCTCAAACAGCAAACAGTGAGCATGAACACACTGTGACACAAAACCAATGAAATAAAAAAACTAAAATGGAAATTCAGGTGAGTTGAAACCAGAAACCTGAAACAGCCGAACATCCAAACACTCAACCTGTCATTGTTTCACATGGAGAACACACACACATGTAATTCCTCATATAATAAACTTAAACACCTGGATGTCTTTGACTTACTGTGGTTGATGTTGGGTGGGGTGAGGGGGTGAGGGGGGGGGGAGGCAGCAGGTGGGGGGATGGACTTCCTTCCTGGTGGAGCAAACAGTGAGTCTGAAGGTTTGAGGAGTTTTAAATAGTGAAGCCGCCTCCTTGGACTGAACCATGTTATAGGGGAGGAGGGGGGTGAGGGGGTTAATTCATGTTTTTTTTGCATTTTGGGGGGTAAATAAATCTCTGCTTGGCCCCAAAAAGTCCTCCAAATTAGACTAAATGTAGAAACTCATTTTTATTCCTTGGCATGAGACTCTGCTCCTGTTTTACTGTTTTTATATTTTTAATTTTAGTATTTATTTCCTGTTAATTGTTTTATGTTCCTGTGTTGTTTTAAAGTGCTGTATAAATAAAGTTCAGTTGAATTGAGTTTGATCATGTGACTCCATAAGAGCGTTTTCTAACCCTAATCGTCTCTATCAGCTGTTATCGGCAGGATGACATCATCACTATTAAACTATAATGATGTTTTTATGATGTGACAGGACTGTAGTTAAAGTCTAGTTAGGTTTAGTTTGGGTTAAAATTCAACTTCAGGTTCAGGTTCAGGTTCAGGTTCAGGTTACTTTATTTACACCCGTATAGGTACATTAGTTTTTAATAGTCTGAAGGTTTGAGGAGTGTTCAATAGTGAAGCCGCCTCCTTGGACTGAACCATGTTATAGGGGAGGAGGGGGGTGAGGGGGATAATTAGATTTTATTTGTATTTAGTTGTAGTTGGTTATTTTAATGTTTTATTTCATTTGTTTTATATATCTAATGTTAATGTAATGTTATATATTTTTGTCATGTATGATCTTTACTTGTTTTTAAGTACGGCTGCCGTATGAAATGTGCTATATAAATAAATTTGACTTGTTTTACCTCATATGTTATCAGCCCTGTCATCATATTATTGGTTTTTGATGGGTTTTTTGCATTTTGAGGGTAAATAAAACACTTTTTTTAAATTCTCATTTCCTCGCTGCTTGGCCCAAACACACATGGTCAACAAGTCCTCCAAATAAGACTAAAGGCAGATACGTAGTTTGATCATGTGACTCCAGAAAGACACATGATCAGCTGTTATCAGCAGGTTGTGAACCACTTAACACACGCCCCTGTTTTTTATGTTGTTAGCCTAAACGACATGCCCAAGTTGTGAGCAGCACAGATCCCACATATTGAGACTCAGAGATGTGTCTGGTATCATTGGAAAGGAAACACTCTCAGGATTCTTGTAAAAGTGTCTGTGTGATTCTGTGGCTCACGGTCGTAAACATCTAGTCACATGTACTCTGAGCTGGACGCGCAGGTCAGGAAATGACGTAAACGGACCGTATATGGTTTGTTATTTGTGTTATTACGTTACGTGTTGGACTAAATACATGTTGACATATTGAGCAAAGTATTCCGGTTTTATGTAAACGGATTTCATATTTCAGCAGAATGGATACTTGGCGAGCTGTACAGAAAGTCCTGAGTCATAAGATGATCGTTGTGGATAAAGGGAAGACTTTGAAGGTATGTAGCATTATAGCTGTTAGCCTACTTTAGCTGAGTGGCTAGCCGAGCTAATCGCTAATACTATTACGGCTGTGAGCAACCATATAAGTCGTGAGTGGTCTTGAATGAATCAGAACAATCTAAGCTTTCCAACAATGTACGGCATGAATATATATGTTTAAGGGTTGGTGTTTAAAACATTCAGAATAACGTGTCGCTACCCCTTAACATCCGACCCGTCCCGTAGACGGAACAGCGTGCGTTAAGAGGATAAACAATAATGTTTTTATGATGTGATTAAAGTCTGGTTATACGTTTAGAGAATGATGAAGGTTTGGGTTAAAATGATCACTTTGTTAAAGTTAGACAGAGAAACATGTGATGTGTGTTAAAGTTACTGCTTCCTTAAAGTTCAGGCCACCTCCGTCGTCATGACTACGATAATAACCACAGGGGTTAAAGGTTAAGGGGCGATGATCGTCGTTAATGCCTCCATCCATCGCTCCTGAATGAATGAATGAGGAAATCTGTCCACATGTTTATATACACACACGTCATCTGAACTGCACCACTGCTCCTCCTCACAGTTACTATGACAACTAGATGGCATCTGTCACTAAAGCGTCACTCACTATGTGTCATTTTTGGGCTTCGTTTTTTCACCTGCAGCAAGTTTCAAGTCTCTGCAAGTTGATTTTAATAGGATTTAACTATGAAAGCAGCATCTGTCTGAAAAGAAATGGATGATTTGGAAAAAGAAACTAAGCTATAAGCAGTAATTTATAAGTTAAAGCATTTAAAACCATCAATATATATGATCTCTGACAGGGTTGAAAATCAATAGGTGTGTTTCCACTGCAGGAACTTCGGGGTAATTTTACGGGGCCAGCCTCGTTGGTGCATGTCTCCACTGCAGGAACCTCCCCCACAGGGCCATTTACAGGAACTTTTACGGGGGCCAATGGAGAACCTACTCCAGGGTAGGTACTCTGTTCGGCCCTGAAAAGCTCCTGGGCGGGGTTTGAGGTTAACCCGGCGCTGATTGGCTAAACCTAAAGCAGCTCTGACGCCATCAGAAAGCAGAAGGGGAGCATTAGCCTCGCAGACACCGCTGCAAATAACAAGAAAACAGCAAGAAGATGTACGACAAATGGACCGACGATGAGGTGCAAGCATCGATTGCCATCTACGGCACCGAAGAGATTCAGAGGAGGTTTGTAATCACACAACGATTACGTGGTGATCGAAACTCATGACGTGGCCGAGGGGTCCGACTCTGCAGTGGAGACACGGCCACTGAGAGGGCCGAGTGAGAGGACGGTTCCTGTAGAAGTTCCTACCCCCCCCCCCCCCCCCCCCCCTCCTCCCCTCCTTTTACCAGGAACTCCTGCAGTGGAAACGACGCAGCTAATATCTGGAGGAGAAAGTGTGGTTTTGAGTCAACTGACAAGTTTCAAGTCGCTGCAAAGTTGATTTTATGTAGAATTGAACTGAAATAAGCATCGATCTGAAAAGAAGAAGAAGAAGAACGAAGCTATATACAGAACTCTTTAGGGGTTAAAGCATGTTAAAACCCACTAATATATGATCTCTGATGAGGAGGAACAGTGAGTGTCGTAGATGAAAATGAACATCTGGAGGAAAAGGTGAGTCTTCGTTCGTCCAACCTGCAGCAGACTGAAGTTCCTCAGTTTGACTCTGATTGAAAAACCCCAGAAAACTTGATGACTTCAGCGTTATTATACACATCCTCCTAATGTAGAATCAGCCTATAAGTGAATCTCTTTTCAATCTATCCTTCCATTCTCTTCCTCTCGTCTTCACATTTAAGTACATTATGGTGCAGCTGATGATGAAGGGACGACTCTGCTCATCAGGGAGAAGAGAAGAGAAGAGGAGAGGAGAAGAGGAGGAGAGGAGGAGAGGAGACGGCACAAGACGATCAGAGGAAGAGCGAGAGGGTGAGGAGGATGCTTCACTCTGCATACACACTCACGTCTGCTTCTTCATTCAGTAAATAGGTTTAAGACACGTTTCCCATCCTGCAGCGTTCCAGTAATATAAAGATGTTTAAATTTAACTTTCATTCAAAGTGTTTCTCTCTCTGTGTGCTGTGATTGCATCCTGTGAGGAAGTGAAGGTAAAGATAGAAGTATAAAAGAAGATCAGAGTGTCTGTGTATTAAGACCTGATGAACATCTTAATGTGGAGGAGACGAATATGACAATGTACGTTTGAGTTTGGGCCTTTTTCTGGCAATGAGAACTTCCTGCTGTCCTCGAGTCAAGGAAGGAAGGGAGAAAGGAGGGATGAAGGAAGGGAGGGAGGAAGGAAGGGAGGAAGGAAGGGAGGGAGGGAGGGAGGAAGGAAGGAAAGGAGAGAGGGAGGAAGGAAGGAAGGAAGGAAAGGAGGGAGGAAGGAAGGAAGGAAGGGAGGAAGGGAGTATTGAAGGGAGGGAAGGAAGGAAAGGAGGAAGGAAGGATGGAAGGGAGGGACGAAGGGAGGAAAGGAAAGGAAAGAATGAAGGAAGGAAGTTAGGAAAGGAGGGAGGAAGGAAGGAAGGAAGGAAGGAAGGAAGGAAAGGAAAGGAAAGGAAAGGAAAGGAAATGAGGGAGGAAGGAAGGAAGGAAGGGAGGGAGGAAGGAAGGAAGGAAGGAAGGAAGGAAGGAAAGGAAAGGAAAGGAAAGGAAAGGAAAGGAAAGGAGGGAGGAAGGAAGGAAGGAAGGGAGGGAGGAAAGTAGGACAATCTGTAAAAGATCAGATTCCACCTGTACTGGTTTTACTGGTTTAACTGGTTTTACAGCTGGTGAAGAAACAAGAAGCATCAGATCCAATAATACAAAGTGTGTCCTCAATTATGCCATTTGTTACAGCTGGTGTAAACTTGAGGACCCCCCCCCCCCCCCTTCCTGCCCCCTCGCCCCCCCCCCCCCCTCCTCCCCAGATCCATTCAAGATGTGAACAGTGAAAGTTTTGACATTTAAAGCCTTTAACTAATCAGTCCGTCTGCGTTTTCTCTCTTTTTCTTCCAACCTCACAGTGAGAGAGGAGATAATTTGAGCGCTCTGTCTGTTTGATGTACGGTAATCACATGTGATCTTTTCAACAGGGAGCCGGCCGTCTCGTTAATTTGACCGTCGGTGCGCGGCCGGACCCCCCGCCCCTTCCCCCCAATCAGACCGCTGCCTGAAGAGTAATTGCGGAGCCACCATGCTTCGATGCGCTCGACCTTTACGACCCTAAAAGCCATTTCCATTTTTCTGACCACAAAAAAAAAGAACATATCTTGTTAATTGCAAAAAGGCAAATATTCTCTCTCTCTCTCTCTCTCTCTCTCTCTCTCTCTCTCTCTCTCTCTCTCTCTCTCTCTCTCTCTTTCCGCTGCTCCCCCCCACTCCTTCCTCCATATTTGATTTCCCCTTTGAAGGCAAAACGCTGAAAAGCATTTCCATTTTCATTCATCAAGGCTTATCAGTCATCTGAAGGCTTCAGCCACAATCAACATCACAGCTCCAACAGAGAGCGACGCCTCTCTCCGACGCAACAATGAGAAACTATCAAATATCGCAAGAAGCAATTTGCTTTAATGTGGAGTGTGTTTTGTTGCGGCTAACTGCTATTTTTTTTTTTAATCTGGTGACAGCTCTCCTCTGATACTTCCTGAAAGACAGAAGGAAGTGTCAGGACACAGCAACGTGACGGAGCAGATGAGCAAAAAGACAAAAGGAAGGAAGAAGGAAGGAAGGAAGGAAGGAAAGAAGAAGGAAGGAAAGGAGGGAGGAAGGGAGGAAGGAAGGAAGGGAGGATGAAGGAAGGAAAGGAGGGAGGAAGTGACAGCTCTCCTCTGATACTTCCTGAAAGACAGAAGGAAGTGTCAGAACGCAGCAACGTGACGGAGCAGACGAGCTAAAAGACAAAAGGAGGAAGGAAGGAAGGAAGGAAGGAAGGAAGGAAGGGAGGGAGGAAGGGAGGAAGGAAGGAAGGGAGGATGAAGGAAGGAAAGGAGGCAGGAAGTGACAGCTCTCCTCTGATACTTCCTGAAAGACAGAAGGAAGTGTCAGAACGCAGCAACGTGACGGAGCAGATGAGCAAAAAGACAAAAGGAGGAAGGAAGGAAGGAAGGAAGGAAGGAAGGAAGGAAGGAAGGAAGGGAGGGAGGAGGGAAGGAAGGAAGGAAGGGAGGAAGAAAGAAGGAAGGAAGGGAGGAAGGAAGGGAGGAAGAAAGAAGGAAAGGAGGAAGGAAGGGAGGATGAAGGAAGGAAAGGAGGGAGGAAGTGACAGCTCTCCTCTGATACTTCCTGAAAGACAGAAGGAAGTGTCCTTCCTTCCTTCCTTCCTTCCTTCCTTCCTTCTTTCCTTCCTTTCTTCTTCCTTCCTCCCTTCCTTCCTTGACTCGAGGACAACAGGAGGGTTAAGTATATAAAATATAGTAAAAATAAAAAGTAAACTTCGAGTATACTTCCTCAGTTTCAGTTTAGAATAAGTATACTCATAGTACACTACAGGAAGTCATTAGTAACTTGACGGCTTTTCCTTCCACGTTAATGTCTTACCTGCGTGTGGCGAGGAGGCGGACGTTCATTTCAAGCTGCGATCTCACAATCCCTCAACTCAGCGATGAGTCGAGCCCCCAATCATCTACAAACGCATCATTAACATTTCCCTTTTTTTCTTTTTGATCTTCTAAACATTCATTTTACTGCCCTTTAATCACACCTCTGTTTTCCTTCCTCCATCCCCCTTCCTTCCTTCCTTCCTTCCTTCCTTCCTCCCTCCTTCTTTCCTTCCTCCATCCCCCTTTCTTCCTTTCTTCCTTCCTTCTTTCCTTCCTTTCTTACTTCCTTCCTCCCTTCCTCCTTACCTTCCTCCGTTCCTTCTTTCCTCTTTCCTTCCTTCCTTCCTTCCCTCTCTCCTTCCTTCTTTCCTCTTTCCTTCCTTCCTTCCTTCCTTCCTTCCTTCCTTCCTTCCTCCCTCCCTTCCTCCGTTCCTTCTTTCCTATTTCCTTCCTTCCTTCCTCTTTTCCTCCCTACCTTCCTTCCTCCCTCCCTCCTTTCTTCCTTCCTTCCTTCCTTCTTTTTTCCTTCCTTCCTTCCTCCCTCCCTCCTTCCTTCCTTCCTTCCTTCCTCCCTTCCTCCCTACCTTCCTCCGTTCCTTCTTTCCTCTTTCCTTCCTTCCTCCCTCCCTTCCTCTGTTCCTTCTTTCCTCTTTCTTTCCTTCCTTCCTTCCTTCCTTCCTCCTTTTTTCCTTCCTCCATCCCCTTTTCTTCCTTCCTTCTGTCCTCCCTTCCTCCCTCCGTCCCTCTTTCCCTCAACTGTGCTTAAAAACAAAAGTCTGACGGCAGCGATGAGTCGAGCCCCCAATCATCTCCAAACGCATCATTAACATTTCCCTTTTTTTCTTTTTTGATCTTCTAAACATTCATTTTCCTGCCCTTTAATCACACCTCTGTTTTCCCTCTGAAAGTTTGAACTGGACGAGGAGATGAAGTACAATTGAAAGCTGAGGAAAGGTGATTGGATTGGACGGTAAACACACACTTTATGGAGATATTACTGAACGTTAAATAAATGTTTACTGCATCAGATCTGAGGTCAGCGTGTGAGAACGATGCTGATGACACGGAGGAGGAGGAGGAGGAGGAGGAGGAGGGATGATGAGGAGGATGAGGAGGGATGATGAAGGTGAGGAGGGATGATGAGGAGGGTAAAAGATGTGAGAGAGTGGCTCTGATTGCAGAAACTGTCAATGCAGCTAAACACAGACACCTTCCCTTTTTCCTTCCTTCTTTCCTCCTTTCCCCTGTTCCTTTCTCCCTCCTTCCTTCCTTCCTTCCTTATTTCCTTCCCTCCTCCCTTCCTCTGTTCCTTTCTCCCTCCTTCCTTCCTTCCTTCCTCCCTACCTTCCTCCGTTCCTTCTTTCCTCTGTCCTTCTTTCCTTCCCTCTCTCCCTGCTTCCTTCCTTCCTTCCTTCCTTTCCTTCCTTCGTCCTCCCTTCATTCCTCCTTTCCTTCTTCCTTCCTTCCTTCCTTCATTCCTCCCTTCCTTCCTTCCTCCTTTCCATTCATCTGTTACTTCATCCAGTTTAAGTAACAGATCAATGAGTTGGTGTTTTATAATACTATGAGGATTTTGCAATTCTTGGAAATTCAATGCAGTTTTGTCAGGTGATGCTCTGAGTTGCCTTTTTTTTGACTCTGTAATTTTATGTTCCAGCCTTTTGTGTTTGAAGCACATTGAAATTAATTTGGAGGCTTTATTATTCTGGATGGAAATATAGTTGAAGAGGAAAAATATGATTCAGGTCAAAGTTCATCATGTGTCAGCTACAACACATAACAGCCCTCTATTAACCCTTTACATCCTTTTCATACATCCTGTTCATATTCTCTCCTCACAGTTGAAGCACAGATGTGTATTGATTGAAAGAATCAATAGTCGATCGGACTGATCAATAAATGTGATTAAACCTTTGTGTCGTCCTCCCGGGTCAAATTGACCCTGTCTGTTTTGACTGTTCCTTCCTTCCTTCCTTCCTCTTTTTGTCCTTACTCCTTTCCTTCCTTCCTTCCTCCCTCCTTCTTTCCTTCCTTCCTTCCTTACTCCTCTTTCCTCCCTTCCTTGCTTCATTCCTCCCTTCCTTCTCTCCTAAATTCCTTCCTCTTCTCATCCTTCCTCTTTTCCTTCATCCCTCATTTCCTTCATTCCTCCCTCCTTTCCTTCCTTCCTTCCTCCCGTCCTTCCTCACCCCCTCCTTTCCTTCCTTCTTCCTCCTTTCCTTCCCTCCTTCCTTCATCCCTCCTTTCCTTCCTTCCTTCCTCCCTTCCTTCTCTCCTAAATTCCTTCCTCTTTTCGTCCTTCCTACCTTCCGTCCTTCCTTCATCCCTCCTTTCCTTCTTCCTCCCTTCCTTCCTTGACTGGAGGACAACAGGAGGAATTATGGATTAAATTAGACCCTGGACATTATATAAGGGTTAAAAAATTTTCATTGTTGTGCATTTTGGGCCACTTTTTTTTTAAAAAATCATCAAATTTCAAAATAAAAGCATTTGGGGTTTTTACAAGCTGTTAAATGTTAAAACGGGTCAAATTTCAAAGGAGCGATTGTAAAATAAAAAGCTATGTTGTATGCAAGGACACTCTCTTTTATCAATATACACTTCAAAATAAAAGCTTCATTCTCACAGTTGGAAACAGGAAATACACTTGTGTGAGATGATGTGACTTTTATTTGTAATTATCTGTTAATATTAATATTTCCAAATGGTTTCCACTTGAATAAAAGCTCTGATAATAAAACAGTCAAACTCTTACAGGATGTTAATTTAGTAGTAATGATTAAAAATGATTATTATAACTTTAAATGTGAACTTTATTTAACTTCTTTGGCAGCAAAACAAGTAAGATGACCCATTTTTTGTTGGTTAATCTCAATTTAATGCACCGTTTTTGTGCTGACTAACTCAAATAAACCATAAATCTTACTTCCAGAATCAAAAGCATGACAAAAAAAAATAATATTTATAATAAAAACAATCGATGCAATGAAGAAAAACAGTAGAAATAAATTCCAATAAATTAAGTTTATTTGTCAACAGTTGGTTTTACAGTTAGCAGGAACCATGCAGTCAAGCTCTTTATGGCCAATACTAATAATAATAATAATAATAATAAAGATATTCCACATCACAAGATCACATACAGTAGTTAAATAAACACAAACACCAAGCATTCCTCCCTCTGCATTTTAAGGTTTTACATATATACACAAGCTCAAATTGAACCTTGCTTGAAACAGTTTTTTTTTAATCCTTTTTTTAATATGTTTTTTTTTGTTGTTGCATGTTTTCATTTCATCGCCTAACTGGGAAAGCAGTGTTTTTTAATTAAGAAATAATAAAAAATAAAACAGGTAGAAGATGTAACAGTAGAGCAAGGCACACAATTATATTATTTTAAAGATTTCAAACCCTATTTTGTCCTAAACACACCTTTTATTTTTAATCCAACACCCCTCCCATCAAACCCCTGCGTCACTGCTAATCATCATCTCAGCTGTCTAGAAAATAAAAATAAAATAAAAAAGAGGAAACAATACATGGTACAGTAGTGGTGTACATACATACATACATACAGCAGTATTAATAATAATAAGAACAACACACATCCTCGTCAACAGTCATCAAACCTTCACGTCTACACAACAACACCTCTTCAGCTTTCGCCAACTTTGGTCGTGTTGCATAGATAAAATACCGTTTTTGATTTTTATTTATGGTATATATAGATATTTAGTTTTTTAAATTTTTGGACACCTGGTTCATCACTTCGGGTTTGTGAACGCCTCTGCTGACAGCAAACGAGGGAGAAGTCGAAATATACTGGAAATGTAGAGCTAGATTTCCAATCGATACAAGCTAGCCGCTAACGCTAACGCTAGACGCTAACCGCTAACGCTAGACGCTAACCGCTAACGCTAGCCGCTAATGCTAAACGCTAGCCGCTAGCCGCTAACGCTAACCGCTAGCCGCTAACGCCAGCCAATTTTTTTTTTTTTTTTTTACAATCAGCGAGGATTCAACAGGAAGTTCGGCTGTGTCTCATTTCAAGGCAACAAATCCCTCAACAGGACGCAGACTGCAAAGGCAAAACCTGAATGCTAACAGACTGAACTGCTCCCTCACCAACGTCCAATGTCCAATATCCAATATCCAATGGCCATGTCCTACGAAATTTGGATTAAATCAGGCTAGCAGTAGACCAGCAAATTGAATCTAACCTTCCTCCCAAAATGAGATGGGCTATGAAAGATTCGCCAAAAGCATCAGGAAACACCAAACCTACGCTGTTGACTGATAAAACCAACTAGGTACTAAAGTAGTGACCTGTGCTTTACTGGACTGACTGAGGATGTTTTTTCGCTTCTCGTGTTTTTTGACTCTATAGAAAAAGCTGCAGAGGATTCAACCAAAGCATCATCATCATCATCATCATCATCATCATCATCATCATCATCATCGCCAAAGCTTTACTCCTCCTCTGATGAACGAGTACATTCAGGGAGTCGTCATTGTCAAGTGTTCAATGGTTGAAAAATGTCGAGTTTGAGGTTCTGATTGAGCACGAATGCTTGCAGGTATAGTCTTTTTTTTGTTTCTCAGGGATTTTGGAGGAAACAATAGTTGTGTTTTCCATATTTAAAATCAAGTGGGAGTCTCTGAAAAGTGATATGACCTCAGAGGAGACAGCTTCTGAAAGGTCTAACAGGCTGAATCTGTTAATATGAAGGTCTGCAGAGGGCTCAATGGTTGGTTTCGGAAGTCTTTTACCACCACAAGAGGTAAGCAAAACTAAAAAGGTAATAAAAACCCAACTCTTCTGTATGAGCTGACCTCGAATGCCTCAAATTTTGGACGACACCAAACTGACATTTGAAGGAGCCTTTTGAGGAAAGACCGACATTGTTGTCTTTGCCTTCAAAAGGACTCTGAAAAAATGGCACGAGAGTAGATAAAATTACTGGAGCATCAGTCACAAAAGGAGTCGAATCTCCAAAAAGTTTGAGAGTAGAGCTGTAGTCATCTCTTACTCTAATGCACATAAGTCCTGTTGATAATCTGCATGCTCATTTTGACCAACTGGATCCATCAGTTGGTGTAATAACCATAGACTGTATAAAAGAAATGGACGTAACATCCGTGACGTCACCCATTGGTTTGTTGACTGCTGCTTGGAAGCCAATAGTTTCTAATCTAGGCAGCGCCATCTTGAACATTTCAGGTGCATGCTGGGAAAAATAAAAACACGGATTCTACTTATATGGGCATGTGGGGAGGTTGCTATGGTTACGAGGGCTGGATCTCGAGGACATTGGTCAATCAACCTGTCAATCAGGACGTAGCCACGCCCTAATGCATACCCTGCTTTATCGTCACATATAAAATCAGGGAGGCCAAAATGTCCCAAATGAACATCATACTGCATTGAAGAAGGCTTTAAACTAGCGATTGAGACCATAAACACATTTTGAAAACGTTTACTGAGGTTAGAAATCAAGTGAGAAGTTGGTGAATTCTCCATTGACTTGTATAGAGACGGTCGCCCCCTGGTGGCCTTTTGATAGAATGCAGTTGGCCTCATTTCAGAGGACTGGAACTCCCCGCCTGTGTAATACTCGGGGATATTTTTTTACACTTATGTCCAAATTATGCCAAAACAGGTGATGAAGATTTAAGTATGATGCTGTGAAAGAGGAACCAAGGTTTCCAAAACTACTCGGCAAAATAATATGTTGGTCAATGCCTTAAAAAAAAAGAAAAAAGAAAAAGTTGAATGAAAGATTTGTGATGTGACTGACTCCATTTATCCTCGTCTTCTTCTTCTGTTGTGTTACCTTATTTGTCACCTGAACAAACAGTTTGATGCTATTGGTTTTCTTGTGAAGACATTTCGGGTCAAACTAACTCAAGTCTAGCAGCGACTGTTGGATTTTAGCTTCCATAAGTACAGTTTAATAGAAGTTAATCAGAGTTGTAGCTTTTCATACTGACTGATTTCCTCCAATCTGTTGCATCACATATCAATAATAAAACCTCACAAACTGATGACATCATCGGTTTGTTCTTACTATGTTTCTCAGTAATAGCTTTAACACATTGAGTTTCAGCTCCTATAATAAAAGCTATAGTTCAACTTTAATATATTTCAGATAACTAGAGATAACTGTATCTGAAAGAAAACAGGCAAGAGCTGTTTGTTTTTCACGGCTGCTTTTAAAAAGCTTTAACCCTCCTGTTGTCCTCGAGTCAAGGAAGGAAGGGAGGGAAAGAGGGAGGAAGGAAAGAAGGAAGGAAGGTAGGAGGGAGGGAGGAAAGAAGGAAGGAAGGAAAGAAGCAGGGAGGGAGGAAGGAAGGACAGAAGGAATGAAAAGAGGGAGGAAGGAAGGAAGAAGTAAGGAAAAGAGGGAGGAAGGAAGGAAGGAAAGGAGGGAGAGAGGAAAGGAAAGAAAGGAGGGAGGAAAGAAAAGGAAGGAAGGACGGAGGAAAGAAGGACAGAAGGAAGGAAAAAAGGGGGATGGAGGAAAGAAGGACAGAAGGGAGGAAAGAGAGAGGAAGGAAAGAAAGAGAGAAGGATGGAGGGAGGAATGAAGGAAGGAAGGAAGGGATGGAGGGAGGAATGAAGGAAGGAAGGAAGGAAAGGAGGAAAGAAGGAACAGTTAAAACAGATGGGGTCATTTTGACCCGGGAGGACGACAGGAAGGTTAATAATGGCTCTCGAAATGTTTCATAAGTGGATAAAAAAAAATTAAAAAAAATTGTTCTACTCTTTCTTTAACAAATGATACACGCTCTGTGGTTGTGTGTGTGTGTGTGTGTTGTGTATGTGTGTGTGTGTATGTGTGTGTGTGTGATGCCCATATATAAGTGTGTTATAATTGGCAAGCTGCAGTGTGGTGCTGATACTAACAGTTTCTATCACACCTACGACTGTGAACAGATCTACTGAGTCACATGATCACATGATGAATACTGGCATCATCTACACACAGACAGAAGAGACCTTATTATATTATTATTATATTATTATTAAGTTATTATAATTATTGTGTTTTTTAGGTAATAACATGCTACTTGTGCTACAACACTGCAGCATACAGGTTGAACAGTGTTTTTTGATATAACAGGAAGTACACAACTGCAGCGTAACATAACTGAGAGAGCAAATATGTCATGCAGACTTGCTAAAGATGTGTGTGTGTGTGTGTGTGTGTGTGTGTGTGTGTGTGTGTGTGTGTGTGTATGTGTGTGTGTGTGTGTTCAAGTGGCAGCAGATTTAAATACTGAGGTAGCTCCAGAGGAACACAGGAAGTAGTTTAGGATGTTAAAATAAATAAATACAGAAAGGTTTTGAGGTTTGCTCAAAGATAGACTGAAGTCTGACTCGCTGTGAGTTTAAAATATGACAATGAGACCAAACCAGAGCAAAAAGAGAGTAAACATGACTCTAATTAGTGATACTGATACTGATTCTTCCTCCTTTCCTTCCTTCCTTTCCTTCTTCTTCTTTCCTTCCTTTCCTCCTTCCTTCCTTCCTCCCTCCTTTCCTCCCTCCCTCCTTTTTGCCTTCCTTTCTTCCTTCCTTCGTTCGTTCCTTCCTTCCTCCATCCCCCTTTCTTCCTTCCTCCCCACCTTCCTCCGTTCCTTCTTTCCTCTGTCCTCCTTTCCTTCTTCCTTCCTTCTTCCTCCCTCCCTCCCTTCCCTTCCTTCTTCCCTCCGTTCCTCCCTCCCTTCTTTCCTTCCTTCCTTCCTTCTTCTTCCCTTCCTTCCTTGACTTGAGGACAACAGGAGGGTTAACACATGTAGTTCTCTGTCTCTTATCTGTTGTAACAGTGTGTAGTATAAACTCACTTTAGAGCGTTTAGGAGGCATCTTAACTAACGCTAACTCGAATTCACCACGACTTCACCGCCACAGACGGGTCGTAGCTGCTGTGGCAGTGGACCAATCACATGATGCGTTAAAGAGAAGAGTCATATATGCTAGCTCTGGGTGCAAAAAGGATCGATTGCAGGTATCGATTCTACTACCTAGACCCAGCTCTAACGCTAATGGGATGCAGCTTGCAAAAATGTTAGCCAGTATAACTTGATTAGCCAAGTGCATATCAGGGTTTATTTCTGCCCCCTACTGGTCAAACATTGCATGACGCAGCTTTAAGAAACAGACGACTGCAACCCGTCAGCAGACAGAGCTGCAAAATACTTTTTTTAAAAGTGTTTTTAAAACATGTAACTTGCAGCTCTGTCTCATAATCAGACAGAATCACCTCTTTCTTTTTGACTTATTTGATTCAGTCTGTTTTTTCAGTTAAATTAGAGCAACTTGTGCAGCTGCTTTGATTCCTTCATAGGTAAACTTATTTGAAATCGCCATATAAATCAGGGCTGTTACTATGGAAACGCGCCTCAGAGATGACCTTGGAGTATGTTGGCTTAAAACTTTGTTAATTAAACATTTTTGCTCTCTCTCATTATATCAATTAGCTGCAAAACTAGAAGCAGCTGAACTCGGTAGACCAGTCTGACGTCACATCTTTGAGCAAAAAAAACAAACAACAGGAAGTAGCAACAGGAAGTAGCATCAACAAGGAAGGAAATACAGTGAGGAAGAAAAAAGGGTCCATCTGAGTGTAAAGCAGTCAAATCCAGCTGATCCCAGGTCAGTTCAACACCATTCGCTTCACATTAGTCACATCCACAGACTCATACTAACTGCTGCTTTATTTTATTTCCCTCCTTAAAATGTTAGATGCTTCCTTTTATCTGAACTCTGTGTTTTAGGACTTCATCATGATAACCCAAAAAAACCCAAAAAACCAAAAAAAACCTATAAAATAAAATAAAATGAATAAAAAAAGCTGTTTTATAATGTCTGGAGTGCTTTTTCCTGTTTTTGCCAGTCTTATGTAATAAATATGTGACTCATTAGTTAAATAGTTTCTGTCTTTAAAGGTTTGATTTTCACTTCAGAGATGTGACATTTAAATATTTGTTGGATGTGATTTGAATATATTAGATTCCTCACAACTTAAAAAAAAAAAGTCCTCTGTCTTCTTAACCACATTCAACATGTATTTTAGCTCTAAACCCAAAAATATGCTCAGACAAACCCTAAAAAACTCAATTTGAACTCATTATTACTGTTAAAATAGTGGATACGACCCACAACATGTATCGTCCCTTAAATTACGAATGAGTCTGAATCGGTTTGACGGTCACCCTGGAAACTGCAGGTTGAGTTTTCTGTCCAGTCTGTTTAAAGGTCTGGGAGATCAGAGGTATGAAGAGGAGGAGGAGGAAGAAGAGGAGGAGGGGGAGGAGGAGCAGCTGCAGAGATGAAGCCCAGGAGAGAGATCAGCTCAGCTGGAGAGATGATGGAGAGAGAGCTCCTTTACAGCTGGATCCTGGAGGTTCCTGCTCCCAGTGTAGGTAGTCTCTGGATGGAAAGAGAGGAAAGAGAGGAAAGAGAGAGATTATTAGTCTCATTTTAAAAAGAAATACTACTACTAGCTACTACTGTGTGTTAAAAGTCTGATATATCTCATTCCTCTGAGCTGCAGACCTCCGCTGATGTCCAAAAACCATTAAAAACACGTTAACGAGCCACGAGGCTGCACTGGATGACATCATCTTAATCATCATGAACACACACTGGGGTTTATTTCACCACACACACACACACACACACACAGACAGACAGACACACACACAGACAGACACATACACACAGACAGACACACACACACAGACACACACATATACACACACACAGAGACACACACACACACATATACAACCACACACACTGGAGTTTATTTCACCACACACATATACACACACAAACACACACATACACATATACACACACACACAGACAAAGACACACAGACACAGACACAGACACACACAGACACACACACACACACACACATATACAACCACACACAGACACACACACACACACACACACACACACACACACACACACACACACACACACACACACACACACACACACACACACACACACACACACACACACACACACACACACCATCCCCAATAAATGCATCATTTCCTTCCCACTAACCCAACCAGCTGGTTTAAAAATGAAAATATATGTTTTTTAAAGATGTAACATATACTCTAATTAAAATGTATAACTTTTTGTGTTGCTCTAATCTGTATCTGTGCCCTCTCTGCATAACTCTTATTTTCATCCTGTGAGTTTAATTTTACTCATCCTCATTTTTATTGTGTACTAATTAAATATTAAATGTTGTGTGAATTAATTGTGCTCGTTTAGTGTTTCCTGCTAAACAAATATTTGCTGTTTAATTCTTCTCTTTAAAAAAAGGTTGGACATATTTTATTATTATTATACTCATTTACAGCTCTGGGTCCTTTATGCAGCCGCTCAGTTCAGCCTCTGTCTGTTAACAGGCTGTTTTAGCTCCTGTCTCTTTAAGGCTCCTGTTGTCCTCGAGTCAAGGAAGGAAGGAAGGAAGGGAAGGAGGGAGTAAGAAGGAAGGAAGGAAGGAAGGAGGGAGAAAGGAAAAGAGGGAAGAAGGACGGTAGGAGGGAGGAAGGAGGAAAGAAGGAAGGTAGGAGGGAGGGTGGGAGAAAGGAAAAGAGGAAGGAAGGAAGGACGGAGGAAAGAAGGAACGTAGGAGGGAGGGAAGAACGGAGGAAGGGAAAGAGGAAGGAAGGAAAGAAGGAAAGGGAGGAATGAAATAGAGAAAGAGGGAGGAAGGGAATGAAGGAAGGAAGGAAGGAAGGAAAGAAGGAAGGGAGGAATGAAATAGAGAAGGAGGGAGGAAGGAAGGAAGGAGGAAAGAAGGAAGGTATGAGGGAGGGAGAGAGAAAGGAAAAGAGGAAGAAAGGAAGGATGGAGGAAAGAAGGAAAAGAGGAAAGAAAGAGAGAAGGAGGCAGGGAGGAAGGACAGACGGAAGGAAGGAGAAAGGGAATGAAGGAAGGAAGGAAGGAAGGAAAGAAAGAGAGAAGGAGGCAGGGAGGAAGGACAGACGGAAAGAAGGAAGGGAGGGAGGAAAGAAGGAACAGTCAAAACAGACGGGGTCAATTTGACCCGGGAGGACGACAGGAAGGTCAAGGAAGCTACATAAACTAACTATAGTAGCAGGATTTCACTTCTTTGTCTCCTTCTTTACTACAAAATGTCGACTTCTCAGATACATCTACACATGGAAACACCTTAGCAACCACCTTAGCAACCACCTTAGCAACCGAGGTCACAGAATAGATGGCTGT
>NC_070593.1:2469688-2479688 GCF_027409825.1 Scomber japonicus
CTCTTCAAATCTGTTAATCCTTTTGTACAGTTTCAAGTATATTTATGTATTTATATAAGGCCTATATAGTATATATAGTATATATACACACACACACACACACACACACACACACACACACAAACACACACACATATAGAGTATATATTAAAAAATTGAACAATCTCAAAAGTAATCAAATCAAAAAGCTACATATTAAAGTCTCTATAACAGAGCACAAAAAATATTTTAAGAAAGTAAAAGTATCTTAAAAAAATGTCAAAATAAAACACAAAAATGAAATGTCAAAAAAAAAAATCTTAATAACAACTATATAAATATGAGCTGCTAACAACCCAACAATGATTTTATCTGTTCTATTGAAATAAATTAAAATGATTAATTATGTATAAAAACATGTTTACACCTGTTTTTATTGCTATGAGATGAACATTGGGAGGCAAATGTCACTTTAGGGTCTTTTAATCTTCCTGATAAAAAAAGACATATTAAAGTCTCCATAACAGAGCACTTAAATATATTTAAAAAGTAAAAATATCTTAAAAAACTTTCAAAATAAAACCCAAAAATGGTGTCAAAAGTACAAAAAATTATTTAAAATACAAAAATAAATCAAACAAAACACCAAAAATACAGTCCTGATAACAAACTAACTATGATTTTATCTGTTCCATTGAAATAAATTGATTTCAGGAAGTTATAAATGTCATGAAAATGATTAATTATGTAAAAAAAATTGTGTACACCTGTTTTTATTGCTATGAGATGAACATTGGGATTTAAATGTCACTTTAAGGTCTTTTAATCTTCCTTATATATATATCTTAATTCTTTATAGAAACATTAATGCATAGCTTATAAACCCGCTGTCCCATTAATTATTATTATCAACCACCTGCAGATACATTAAAGCAGAGGTGTCAAACTCATTTTCATTCAAGGGCCACAAACAGTCCAATTTGATCTCATGTGGGCCGGATCACTAAAAGGAAGGAAGGAAGGAAGGAAGGAAGGAAAAGGAGGCGAAGGAAGAGAATACAGGAAGGAAAAATGGAAGGGAGGAAGGACAGATGGAAGGAAGGAAGAAAGGGAGCAAGGACAGATGGAAGGAAGAAAGGGAGGAAGAAAGGGAGCAAGGACAGATGGGAGGAGGAGAAGAGAAGACAAGAAGGAAGGAAGGGAAGACAGGAAGGAAAAGAAGACCGGAAGGAAGGAAAAGAAGACAGGAAGGAAGGAAGGAAGGAAAATAAGGGCAGATGGAAGGAAGGAAGAGAAGATGGACCGATACAGATGGAAGAAAGCGATGGAAGGAAGGAAAAGAAGACAAGGAAGGAAGGGAGGAAGAAAGATAGGCAGGACAGACAGAAGGAAGGAAAAGAGGAAGAAGGAAGCTGGGCCGGATTGGAACTCTCGGCGGACCGGTTCTGGCCCACGGGCCTCATGTTTGACACCACTGCATTAATGTGATTAAAAATCTTCTGCATCGCCCCTTTAATATCCTTAAAAAATAATAAAGGACATATAGACTACATTAATATGCACGAGCCATGCTTCCTCTTTAATAAGAGAGTAAAAGTTGATAAACAGACAGAGAAGAGGTAGCAGCAAGAAAGAAAAGAAGAAGAAAAAAAAAGAAAAAAAAAGAAGCCAAACTGATTTGCATAAAGAAATAGAAAAGTTAAAAAGAGCACAAACACGCTAATTCAGCGATGAAATGAATTGAACGATCACTGCGGGAAGGAAAAAGCTCTTAGCTGATGAATCCTAATGAAATCTGACTGATAGTAATTATGCTGATGTTGTTCTGTGGACCTTAACCTTTTCACCAAAAAACTGAGAAGTCTGCAAATCCCCCCTTCCATTAACACCTGAGGGAGGAGGAGAGGAGAGGAGGAGGAGAGGAGAGGAGGAGGGGAGGGGGGGAGGAGGGAGGAGGGAGGGGGGAGGAAGAGAGGCGTGAGAAAAGGAGGAGAAGGGAGGGGGTGGGAAAAGTAAAGTGGAGAGAAGAGAAGAGGAGAGGAGAGTCGAAAAGGAGGAGAAGAAAGGAGAAAATGGATAAAGGGAAGAGGGGAAGAGTAGAACTAGGAGATGGGAGGAGGAGGAGGAGGAGGAGGAAAAAGGAGGAAACGTTGGGTGTGAAGAGGAGAGGAGGGAGGAGGGGGGGAGAGGAAGAGAGGCGTGAGAAAAGGAGGAGAAGGGAGGGGTTGGAAAAAGTAAAGTGGAGAGAAGAGAAGAGGAGAGGAGAGTCTAAAAGGAGGAGAAAAGAGTTGAGGTGGTGATAGAAGAAAGGAGGAGAAAATGTATAAAAGGGAAGATGTGAGGAAGAGAGGAGATGGGAGGAGGAGGAGGTTTGAGTAAAAGGAGGAAAGGTTGGGTGTGAAGAAGAGAGAAAGAGAAGAGAAAGGGAGGAGAAGAGGAAGAGGAAGAAGAGGAGGAGAAGGGGGAGGAGGAGGACAGTTGTGAGAACAGGAGGGGAGGAGTAGAAAAAGAAAAGTGAGGAGGGCGAGAAGAGGAGAGGAGGAGAGGATGGAGGAGAATAAATGAACAGTCTAATGAGAGGAGAAAAGAGTTGAGAGAAGAGGAGGAAAGAGGTGAGGAAGAGAGGAGATGGGAGGAGGTATTGAGTAAAAAGGAGGAGAGAAGGAGACAAGAGGGTGAGGTGGAAGAGGAGGACAGGTGTGAGAAAAGGATGGGTAGAAAAAGAAAAGTGAAGAGAGTATAGGACAAAGAAAAAAACGAGGGAGGAGAGTTGGAGAGAAAAGATACCTGCTGAACTCCTCTTTTCTCCTCCACAGGAGAAAAGAGGAGTTGAGGAGGTGTTAAAAGAAACGAGGTGGGGGATGGGAGGAAGAGGAAGGAGACAGGAGGAAGATGTTGAGAAAAAATTAAAGAGAGAAAGGATTAAAAGGAAGAGACGAGTAAAAATAGAGGTAAAAAGGAAACGAGCAAATAAGGCTTGAAAAAGGAGGAACGGTTGGCTGTGAAGTGGAGAGGAGAAGAGAGGAGGAGGATGAATGAAGATGAGGAGGAGAGGTGTGAGAAAAGGACTTCTCCTATGTAGAAAAAGTAAAGTGGGAAAAAGAAAAGAGGGAAGATACCTACTGAAGGAGAAAGGGAGGAGGATGGAGAGGAGAAAAATTGAAGAGATGCAGGAGAAAAGAGGAATTGAGGAGGTGATAAAAAAGAAAGGAGGCAAAGAGAGGAACTGGGAGATGGGACCAAGAGGAAGGAGACGGGAGGAGGTGTTGAAAAAAACATGAAAGAGAGAAAGGAGTAAAAGGAAGAGATGAGTAAAGATAGAGGTAGAAAGGAAACAAGGAAATAAGGCTTGAATATAGAGAGGAGGAAGAGGAGGAGGAGGAAGAGGAGAGGACAGGTTACACATATCAGCTTCCTCTCATGTCCGTCTGGCCTTTTATGAAAAACAGAAAAAAAAGAAAAATGGAAATGAGCGCGATGCACAGCGGCCTCATTACATTCCCAGCCACCGAGGGGCTCGACTCGGACTAATACCTGGAGTAGAGAGGTGAAGTGAGTATCAGGGCCTGTATAATGTCCTCAGATAGGAGATCAGTCTAATACCTGGAACACTAACCTGCTTCGCCGCTGCCGCCTTTCCTTCCTGCTGCGATCCGCTCCTCCCTCTCCTCCCCTTCTCCTGCCGAGCATCCACCTCTCCTCCTCTCCTCCTCTCCCCTCCTCCTCCTCCCTCCTCCCTATCTGCCTCTCTCATCGCCGAGCAGTTAATTTTGGGATTAATACGCGTGGCGGTGGCGGCTGGCTCTTTTGAGGGATTTGTAGCGGAGCTGCAGACACTTATCTTGGTCATTACGGCGCCCATATTGGATTCAAGCGTTTTAGTATCTGCCAAACATTCGGCTGCGGAGGAGTCTATCGGGGCGACACGCGCCCGGGGATTAAGATAAGGAGGCCCCTCATTACGACTCCTCTCCTCCTGCGGCGCGCTGACACTCGCAGCGGCCGCGACTTCTCCTCCAGCGACATCACAGAGGAGGTACGGGTCCTCACCTCGCCTCTCGTCGTGCTCGGCGCCAGAGGGAAGAAGAGGAAGAGGAAGAGGAGGAGGAGGAGGCGAGGGAGGGTTGTCGTCTCTTGGTTTGGAGCCAGAGGAAGAAGAGGAGGAAGTGGAGAATGAGCTGTAACAAGGCTCAAACAGAGGAGAGGATGAGCTCAGACTATCACCTGGTTTTTGAGACAAATAGCGAAGACTATCGATTGATTTGGAGCAAGGCAACTGAGCGAGACTCTCCTTCAGTTCATAGTCAGAGTCCAAGGAGGATAAGTAACCCCAACTCTCCTTTAGGGAGACCCTTCGTGGCTTTTTGGTGAGCACCATGCTGTAGCACAGAGGCGGACCCAGGTACACTTCCTCTGTGCACGGTGCAAACAGGGTCTCCTCGTCTCTGATGTCAGGGCTGGGGGGCAGAGACAGAGAGGCGGGCTTAAAATCAAGAGGGCAGAAGTTGTTTTCCGAGTCGAGCTGGGAGGAACGGGAGGGGTTGGAGTGATGGTGGGGGGGGTCGGGGAACAGGACGGGGCTGGGGCTGGGGCTGTGGAGGCCTTGTGTCGGTGTGGAGTAAGTGGGGATGGTGTAAGGAGCGGGGGTGGAGCTCTTGTCCTCGGAGCATTGGCTGACCTCGCCGCAGTCGCTGTCGTGGGAGGAGAGGGACAGGTAGGAGTAGAAGTCGCCTTTACGGAGGTGGAGAGGACGGTGGGAGTGTTCAAGGACCTGCAGGAAGAGAAAAAGAGAGGAAGAAGGAGGGAAGATGAGTTTAATGTGGGAATAAAATAAACGTATGAATAACTTGCACACATTCTTTATTTTTTGTGGATCAAGCATCACATTTCTGCTTTTAACCTTCCTGTCGTCCTCCCGGGTCAAATTGACCCCGTCTGTTTGACTGTTTTTTTCTTCCTCCCTTCCTTCTTTCCTCCCTCCCTCCTTTCCTTGCTTCCTCCTTTCCTTCCATCTTCCTTGCTCCTTTCCTCCTTTCTTTCCTTCTTCCTCCCTTCCATATTCCTTCCTCCTTTCCTTCCTTCTTGTTCCCTTCCTTCCTTCCTTCCTTCCTCCTTTCCTTCCCTCCTTCCTCCCTCCCTCCTTTCCTTCCTTCTTGTTCCCTTCCTTCCTTCCTTCCCTTCCATATTCCTTCCTCCCTTCCTTCCTTCCTTCTTTCCTCCCTTCCTTCCTTCCTTCCTTTCCTTCCGTCTAATAGGAAAATAATACAGGAAGGATGGAAGGGAAGGTGGAAGAAAGGAAGGACAGACGAACAGGAAGGAAGAAATAGACAGAAGGAAGGGAATGAAGACAGGAAGGAAAGTGGGCCGGATTGGACCCCTTGGCGGTCCGGTTCCGGCCCACGGGTCACATTTTTGACACCCTTGTCCTCGACTTTCAACACTGTGATGACAAACTGACCCCCCCCCCCCCCCGCCCCTCCCCCCCTCCAAAAAAAAAAGAAGTATGAAAAGTTGTGAGTGAATTTGCTCAGTGAGTTAGAGTAATTCAATAAATCGCATCACAGACCGTAACTTTTAGGATGTAATGACTAATAATTCCTTCAGTATCTGTTTCAAGTGAAGTCGTCTAAAAGCTAATCAGTTTCCACATTATTCTCTCAGAGGAGAAACTAAATCAGCCTGAACGCTTCTCCTCCTCATGTACCAAAAAAAAAAAAAAAGTAAAATATAAACACACCAAATATTTAAATTTGTTTTAAATATGCAAATTAAAGCTGGATTTGGTTTTCTGAATGAAATGCGTAACACACATAAACCAACTTTTTATATTATCTACTTGAGTTCTCATATTAAAGGTTATAGATCAGGGGTGTTAAACATGCGGCCCGTGGGCCAGAACCGGCCCGCCGAGGGATCGAATCCGGCCCACTTTCCTTCCTTCCTTCCTTCCTTCCTGTCTTATTTTATTTCCTTCCCTCCTTCCTTTCCTTTTTCCTTCCTTCCACCTGTCATTCCTCCCTTTCTTCCATCTTTCCTTCCTGTCTTATTTTCCTTCCTTTCATCCTTCCTTCCTTCCTTCCTGTCTTATTTTATTTCCTTCCCTCCTTCCTGTATTATTTTCCTTCCTTTCCTTTTTCCTTCCTTCCACCTGTCATTCCTCCCTTTCTTCCATCTTTCCTTCCTGTCTTATTTTCCTTCCTTTCATCCTTCCTTCTTTCATTCCCTCTTTCCTTCCTGTCTTATTTCCCTTTCTTCCATCTTTCCTCCTTTACTTCTTTCTTTCCTTCTTTTAATCCTGTCTTATTTTCTTTCTTTCCTTCCTTCCTTCCCTCTTTTCTTCCTTTCTTGTTTTCCTTCCTCCATCCTTCCTCCTTTCTTTCTTTCTTTCCTTCCTTCCTTCCCTCTTTTTCCCAGTCAACATGAGATCAAACCCGGCTATATGTGGCCCTTAAACACTCTAGGAGGTCAAACACGATGACAAACTCTCCTATTTAATAATAAATATCGTAATAAAACATATTTAAGTGTTTTCCAGCGTTTATACTGCACCTTGTCTTTGATCTGTGACAGAGAAGCAGGATTCTGGTCTGAGCCGGACCCGCTGATCTCGCTCTGGTTCGGCTCTTCGGTCTCTTTGCACTTCAGCGCCAACGAAGTCATGTCAATTATCTCCATCACAAAGTCGTGCACGTTCTCCTTCTTGTTCTCCTCTGCTCCGCGAGGATGGAGGCTGCAGCAGGAGGAGAGAGAGCTGTGCCGCTTCTTAGGAGGAAGGGACGATTCTTTATCTCTCACTTCTCTTCTGCTCTCCTCCGTTACGAAAGACGAGAACTTGAACTTCTCCTGGATGGTGATGGCTTTCCGACCGCCGTTGTGGGATCGGCAGTCCTCGATCGGAGAGAGTGACGGAGGCGAGGGGACGGAGGCGCTGTGGCAAGGTAACTCCCCTCTCAGCTGTCCCACCAACGAGGAGGCGCGGACCGACGGGAAGGGGAGGAGCTCACAGGACGGAGACGGAGAAAGCTGCTTCGTCGAGCTCGATTCTGTTTTAACGATGAAGTCGTCGACGTCTTGGACCGACTCTCCTGATTTGGGAAACACGTACGCCTCCCTGAGCGACTCGCCTTTCTTCGTGAACACGCTGGACTCCTCTCGGAGGAGCTCGTCGTCTTCGTCTTTCCCTTTCAAGCAGCTCTGGTCCACGTTTCCGTTTTCCACGTCGTCCACGAACTGGCTGATGTAGCTCCTCGTGATGTTCCTCCTGTTCTCCACCTCTTCCTCTTTTTCTTTCTTGTCCCGTTTCGTTTTGTTGTTGCCGCCGTTGCTGTTGGGAGCCGAGCGGTTCAGGAAGCGGCGCTGCTCCTTGTTCTGAGAGGAGGAAGAGGAGGAAGAGGAGGAGGAAGTGAAGTTGGAGGGCAGATTGGTCCCACACTGCAGCTCGTCCCGGAGGCCTGCTTCTGTTTTCGAAGCGGAGGAAGAGGAATTGCGAGGAGGTCTTATCCAACTCTGCAGCTCCCTCTTCATGTACTCCAAGCCAAGCACGTACGATCCTTCCATCTCCTCTTCGTCCTCATCCTCGTTGTCGTCATTACCGGAGGAGGCGCCGCTCAACCTCTCCTCCTCTTCCTCTTCGTCCTCTCCGTCCCGAACGCCGAGCTCCTCCTCGGTGAGCGTGAGCGTCGAAGAAGAGAGGAGATCACTGTCGTCCTCGTCTTCGTCCGTGCACGCCGACACGTTCACCACCATGCTCAGGCTCGCCGCGTCCGCCTCGTCCATCCCTTGTCTGTTTCCGTGGCAACGCTTCCTACAGGAGCCCGAGTTGGCGTTCGCCCCCGCGGCCATGTTGGGATCCAAAAAGAGGTGGCGGTGACTTTTGAGCGCGGCGAAATCTTCCGAACCCAGAGACGAGTCTTCGGCGCTGCTGAGCTCGGTCAGCGAGGCCGTCGCCGAGCTCTCGTTGATCAGCGACGGCGGACCTTTCCGCGAGGAGCCCGAAATCCCAGAGAGAGGGCTGTGTCGTCCGCCGAGGGAAGGAGAGGCGGGGAGTCGTCGGCTCTGCTGCGGAGAGCTGCTCCGGAGTGTGATATCAGAAACGCTGCGGGTCATCTTCCCTGCGAGAGGACTCTGAATGTTCTCCAGACGCTTCAGGAGATCCAGAGTTCTCCGACTGAGTTCTCCAGACGACGGTTCTCCTGGTGCTCCTTCGTTGTTCTTCTCTTGTCTCGCTTCGCCGCTCTCCACGTCTCGGCTCTGACCCAGGTCCAGCTCCCCGAGGCTGGCCACGCTGCCGGTTGTCTCCTCCACTTCGACGCTGCGGCTCGGGACCAGGCCGCTCTCCACAGAGGCGCTACGTTGCAGGAGGGAATCTTTGGACGGGAATAACTCGACACCGAGAGCCAGCAGGGATTCTAGAGACGATCCCTGAGATAAAACTGGACTCGATGCCCGGCGGCGGAGCACGGGAGGAGTCTCCCGTGCGGGCAACTGCTCAACTTTGACTTGTGTGTCATCACAGCGGGGCAGGAAGGACTTAGGTGAATCTACGCTGAGGGGTCCAACCTCAAAATCGGAGTCGGAGTCAGCTGGTGTTAAGATCCCGCGCCCGTTGATTAGGATCTCCACCGCTTCGCCTCCTCCTCTCCTGTGCCTCCTCTTTTTCTCCTCTTCTCTGTTTCTTCTGCTCTCGCTTCGGATTTCTTCCCTCCTCCGTCTTTGGTTGTAGTCTTTGTGCAGAGTAACGTGAACCACAGTCTCATCTCTGTCCTCCACCTCTTCCTCTACTTCCTCCACCTCTTGGATTTCAGAGTTGTTGGTAAGCGTTTCAGTATCGCCCGTATCGCTGACGATCCCGCTCTCGCTCTCAGACCGCCGACTATTCGCCGACTGGCCGCTTCCCCTCCCGCCTTCCCTCTCGCTTTCCCCTTCTTTACACCCAACAAACCACTCTCCTCCTCCTCTGTAGTTTGGCATCAGATCGCCGAGGATGTCAGGGAGCGACTCCATGGAGGAGAAGGAGGAGTCTTTGCTCAGACTCTTCAGCAGCAGATGTTGTTTCCTTTTTCCTGCTTTGGTTTTGTGCATCGTGGAGGAAGTGGAAGGAAGCGGAGGCTGTTTGTATAACTCCACATTATGGAGGCTGTACACCTGGTAGACGTTATTATTATTGGGGGGAAGAATTTGGGAGCCAACGCCGGGCTCAATCAAGGCCAAAAGACTCTGATGAGCTCGGTCGTCTCTCCGGATCCTGCTTGGTTGATCCCCGTTGGACAGAGCGGCATCTAAAGGCAGATTTGGTTGTGCGTGGAGGTTAAGTGTGAGATCTGATTCAGGTTCTTCTTCTTCTTCTTCTTCTTCTCTCGGTTCTGGTTCTGTGATTGTCATATCGGTTTCGTCCCATTCCCAGGAGTCGTCTGGAGCCGGCGCTACGACCGGGCAAGATGGGACGGGGCTGATCTGGTGGAGGTCGATGAGTCCCGGTTCCAGGAAGTTACCGGGAACCTGAAGATAAAAGGAAAGAAAGAAAAGAAAGGGAAGTGTTTGATTAGGATAAAAAGGGAAATTAGGCATCTCTGTGGCCAAAGCATAAAAATCATGAACTCTGAATGTTCAAGGTTTTAATCCTGCTGCATGTCAGAATATTCTCTTTCTTTAAAAAAATACTTTTTTTCTCAAGGACCTGTTGTCCTTGAGTCAAGGAAGGAAGGGAGGAAGAAGGAAGGGAAGGAAGGAGGAAGGAAGGAAGGGAGGAAGAAGTAAGGAAAGGAGGAAGGAAGGAAAGGAGAGAAAAGTAAGGAAAAGAGGGAGGAAGATGGAAGGAAGGGAGGAAGAAGTAAGGAAAGGAGGGAGCAAGGGAGGAAGAAGGAAGAAAAGGAGGGAGGAAGGAAGGATGGGCGGAAGAAGTAAGGAAAGGAGGGAGGAAGGGAAGAAGGAAAGGAGGGAGGAAGGAGGGAAGAAAGGAAGGAAAGAAAGGAGGGAGGAAGGAAGGAAGGGAGAAGTAAGGAAAGGAGGGAGGAAGGGAGGA
>NC_070593.1:2482554-2495054 GCF_027409825.1 Scomber japonicus
GAAATAAGGCTTGGGTGTGAAGTGGAGAAAAGGAGAAGAGAGGAGGAGGAGGAGGAGGAGGAAGAGGAGAGGACAGGTTACACATATCAGCTTCCTCTCATGTCCGTCTGGCCTTTTATGAAAAAAAAAAGAAAAAAAGAAAAATGGAAATGAGCGCGATGCACAGCGGCCTCATTACATTCCCAGCCACCGAGGGGCTCGACTCGGACTAATACCTGGAGTAGAGAGGTGAAGTGAGTATCAGGGCCTGTATAATGTCCTCAGATAGGAGATCAGTCTAATACCTGGAACACTAACCTGCTTCGCCGCTGCCGCCTTTCCTTCCTGCTGCGATCCGCTCCTCCCTCTCCTCCCCTTCTCCTGCCGAGCATCCACCTCTCCTCCTCTCCTCCTCTCCCCTCCTCCTCCTCCTCCCTCCTCCCTATCTGCCTCTCTCATCGCCGAGCAGTTAATTTTGGGATTAATACGCGTGGCGGTGGCGGCTGGCTCTTTTGAGGGATTTGTAGCGGAGCTGCAGACACTTATCTTGGTCATTACGGCGCCCATATTGGATTCAAGCGTTTTAGTATCTGCCAAACATTCGGCTGCGGAGGAGTCTATCGGGGCGACACGCGCCCGGGGATTAAGATAAGGAGGCCCCTCATTACGACTCCTCTCCTCCTGCGGCGCGCTGACACTCGCAGCGGCCGCGACTTCTCCTCCAGCGACATCACAGAGGAGGTACGGGTCCTCACCTCGCCTCTCGTCGTGCTCGGCGCCAGAGGGAGGAAGAGGAAGAGGAAGAGGAGGAGGAGGCGAGGGAGGGTTGTCGTCTCTTGGTTTGGAGCCAGAGGAAGAGGAGGAGGAAGTGGAGAATGAGCTGTAACAAGGCTCAAAGAGAGGAGAGGATGAGCTCAGACTATCACCTGGTTTTTGAGACAAATAGCGAAGACTATCGATTGATTTGGAGCAAGGCAACTGAGCGAGACTCTCCTTCAGTTCATAGTCAGAGTCCAAGGAGGATAAGTAACCCCAACTCTCCTTTAGGGAGACCCTTCGTGGCTTTTTGGTGAGCACCATGCTGTAGCACAGAGGCGGACCCAGGTACACTTCCTCTGTGCACGGTGCAAACAGGGTCTCCTCGTCTCTGATGTCAGGGCTGGGGGGCAGAGACAGAGAGGCGGGCTTAAAATCAAGAGGGCAGAAGTTGTTTTCCGAGTCGAGCTGGGAGGAACGGGAGGGGTTGGAGTGATGGTGGGGGGGGGTCGGGGAACAGGACGGGGCTGGGGCTGGGGCTGTGGAGGCCTTGTGTCGGTGTGGAGTAAGTGGGGATGGTGTAAGGAGCGGGGGTGGAGCTCTTGTCCTCGGAGCATTGGCTGACCTCGCCGCAGTCGCTGTCGTGGGAGGAGAGGGACAGGTAGGAGTAGAAGTCGCCTTTACGGAGGTGGAGAGGACGGTGGGAGTGTTCAAGGACCTGCAGGAGAGAAGAAGAGAGAAGAAGGGAGGAGGGAAGATGAGTTTAATGTGGGAATAAAATAAAAGTATGAATAACTTGCACACATTCTTTTTTTTTTTGTGGACCCAGCATCAAATTCCTGCTTTTAAACTTCCTGTCGGGTCAAATTGACCCCGTCTGTTTGACTGTTTTTTCCTTCCTCCCTTCCTTCTTTCCTCCCTCTCTCCTTTCCTTGCTTCCTCCTTTCCTTCCATCTTCCTTGCTCCTTTCCTCCTTTCTTTCCTTCTTCCTCCCTTCCATATTCCTTCCTCCTTTCCTTCCTTCTTGTTACCTTCCTTCCTTCCTCCCTCCTTTCCTTCCCTCCTTCCTCCCTCCCTCCTTTCCTTCCTTCTTGTTCCCTTCCTTCCTTCCTTCCTTCCCTTCCATATTCCTTCCTCCCTTCCTTCTTTCCTCCCTTCCTTCCTCCCTACTTCCCTCCTTTTCTTCCTTCCTCCTTCCCTCCTTTCCTTCCTTCTTCCTTCCTCCATTCCTCCTTTCTTTCCTTCTTCCTCCTTTCCTTCCTTCCCTCCTTTCCTTCCGTCTAATAGGAAAATAATACAGGAAGGATGGAAGGGAAGATGGAAGAAAGGAAGGACAGACGAACAGGAAGGAAGAAATAGACAGAAGGAAGGGAATGAAGACAGGAAGGAAAGTGGGCCAGATTGGACCCCTTGGCGGTCCAGTTCCGGCCCACGGGTCACATGTTTGACACCCTTGTCCTCGACTTTCAACACTGTGATGACAAACTGACCCCCCCCCCCCTCACTCCCCCCTCCCCCCCAAAAAAAAAAAAAGAAGTATGAAAAGTTGTGAGTGAATTTGCTCAGTGAGTTAGAGTAATTCAATAAATCGCATCACAGACCGTAACTTTTAGGATGTAATGACTAATAATTCCTTCAGTATCTGTTTCAAGTGAAGTCATCTAAAAGCTAATCAGTTTCCACATTATTCTCTCAGAGGAGAAACTAAATCAGCCTGAACGCTTCTCCTCCTCATGTACCAAAAAAAAAAGTGTAAAATATAAACACACCAAATATTTAAATTTGTTTTAAATATGCAAATTAAAGCTGGATTTTGGTTTTCTGAATGAAATGTGTAACACACATAAACCAACTTTTTATCTTATCTACTTGAGTTCCTTCCTTCCTTCCCTCCCTCCCTCCCTCCTTCCTTCCTTCCTTCCTTCCTTCCTTCCTTCCTTCCTTCCTTCCTTCCTTCCTTCCTTCCTTCCTTCCTTCCTGTCTTATTTTATTTCCTTCCCTCCTTCCTGTATTATTTTCCTTCCTTTCCTTTTTCCTTCCTTCCACCTGTCATTCCTCCCTTTCTTCCATCTTTCCTTCCTGTCTTATTGTCCTTCCTTTCATCCTTCCTTCTTTCATTCCCTCTTTCCTTCCTGTTTTATTTCCCTTTCTTCCATCCTTCCTCCTTTACTTCTTTCTTTCCTTCCTTAATCCTGTCTTATTTTCTTTCTTTCCTTCCTTCCTTCCCTCTTTTCTTCCTGTCTTGTTTTTTTCCTCCATCCTTCCTCCTTTCTTTCTTTCCTTCCTTCCCTCCCTCTTTTTCCCAGTCAACATGAGATCAAACCCGGCTATATGTGGCCCTTAAATGCTCTCGGAGGTCAAACATGTTTTCCAGAGTTTATACTGCACCTTGTCTTTGATCTGTGACAGAGAAGCAGGATTCTGGTCTGAGCCGGACCCGCTGATCTCGCTCTGGTTCGGCTCTTCGGTCTCTTTGCACTTCAGCGCCAACGAAGTCATATCAATGATCTCCATCACAAAGTCGTGCACGTTCTCCTTCTTGCTCTCCTCTGCTCCGCGAGGATGGAGGCTGCAGCAGGAGGAGAGAGAGCTGTGCCGCTTCTTAGGAGGAAGGGACGATTCTTTATCTCTCACTTCTCTTCTGCTCTCCTCCGTCACGAAAGACGAGAACTTGAACTTCTCCTGGATGGTGATGGCTTTCCGACCGCCGTTGTGGGATCGACAGTCCTCGATCGGAGAGAGTGACGGAGGCGAGGGGACGGAGGCGCTGTGGCAAGGTAACTCCCCTCTCAGCTGTCCCACCAATGAGGAGGCACGGACTGACGGGAAGGGGAGGAGCTCACAGGACGGAGACGGAGAAAGCTGCTTCGTCGAGCTCGATTCCGTTTTAACGATGAAGTCGTCGACGTCTTGGATCGGCTCGCCTGATTTGGGAAACACGTACGCCTCCCTGAGCGACTCGCCTTTCTTCGTGAACACGCTGGACTCCTCTCGGAGGAGCTCGTCGTCTTCGTCTTTCCCTTTCAAACAGCTCTGGTCCACGTTTCCGTTTTCCACGTCGTCCACGAACTGGCTGATGTAGCTCCTCGTGATGTTCCTCCTGTTCTCCACCTCTTCCTCTTTTTCTTTCTTGTCCCGTTTCGTTTTGTTGTTGCCGCTGTTGCTGTTGGGAGCCGAGCGGTTCAGGAAGCGGCGCTGCTCCTTGTTCTGAGAGGAGGAAGAGGAGGAAGAGGAGGAGGTGAAGTTGGAGGGCAGATTGGTCCCACACTGCAGCTCGTCCCGGAGGCCTGCTTCTGTTTTCGAAGCGGAGGAAGAGGAAGTGCGAGGAGGTCTTATCCAACTCTGCAGCTCCCTCTTCATGTACTCCAAGCCGAGCACGTACGATCCTTCCATCTCCTCTTCATCCTCATCCTCGTTGTCGTCGTTACCGGAGGAGGCGCCGCTCAACCGCTCCTCCTCTTCCTCTTCGTCCTCTCCGTCCCGAACGCCGAGCTCCTCCTCGGTGAGCGTGAGCGTCGAAGAAGAGAGAAGATCACTGTCGTCCTCGTCTTCATCCGTGCACGCCGACACGTTCACCACCATGCTCAGGCTCGCCGCGTCCGCCTCGTCCATCCCTTGTCTGTTTCCGTGGCAACGCTTCCTACAGGAGCCCGAGTTGGCGTTGGCCCCCGCGGCCATGTTGGGATCCAAAAAGAGGTGGCGGTGACTTTTGAGCGCGGCGAAATCTTCTGAACCCAGAGACGAGTCTTCGGCGCTGCTGAGCTCGGTCAGCGAGGCTGTTGCAGAGCTCTCGTTGATCAGCGACGGAGGACCTTTCCGCGAGGAGCCCGAAATCCCAGAGAGAGGGCTGTGTCGTCCACCGAGGGAAGGAGAGGCGGGGAGTCGTCGGCTCTGCTGCGGAGAGCTGCTCCGGAGTGTGATATCAGAAACGCTGCGGGTCATCTTCCCCGCGAGAGGACTCTGAATGTTCTCCAGACGCTTCAGGAGATCCAGAGTTCTCCGACTGAGTTCTCCAGACGACGGTTCTCCCGGTGCTCCTTCGTTGGTCGTCTCTTTGCTCGCTTCGCCGCTCTCCACGTCTCGGCTCTGACCCAGGTCCAGCTCCCCGAGGCTGGCCAGGCTGCCGGTGGTCTCCTCCACTTCGACGCTGCGGCTCGGGACCAGGCCGCTCTCCACAGAGGCGCTACGTTGCAGGAGGGAATCTTTGGACGGGAATAACTCGACACCGAGAGCCAGCAGGGATTCAAGAGACGAACCCTGAGATAAAATTGGACTCGATGCCCGGCGGCGGAGCACGGGAGGAGTCTCCCGTGCGGGCAACTGCTCAACTTTGACTTGTGTATCATCACAGCGGGGCAGGAAGGACTTAGGTGAATCTACGCTGAGTGGTCCAACCTCAAAATCGGAGTCGGAGTCAGCAGGCGTTAAGATCCCGCGCCCGTTGATTAGGATCTCCACCGCTTCGCCTCCTCCTCTCCTGTGCCTCCTCTTTTTCTCCTCTTCTCTGTTTCTTCTGCTCTCGCTTCGGATTTCTTCCCTCCTCCGTCTTTGGTTGTAGTCTTTGTGCAGAGTAACGTGAACCACAGTCTCATCTCTCTCCTCCACCTCTTCCTCTACCTCCTCCACCTCTTGGATTTCAGAGTTGTTGGTAAGCGTTTCGGTATCGCCCGTATCGCTGACGATCCCGCTCTCGCTCTCTGACCGCCGACTATTCCCCGACTGGCCGCTTCCCCTCCCGCCTTCCCTCTCGCTTTCCCCTTCTTTACACCCAACAAACCACTCTCCTCCTCCTCTGTAGTTTGGCATCAGATCTCCGAGGATGTCAGGGAGCGACTCCATGGAGGAGAAGGAGGAGTCTTTGCTCAGACTCTTCAGCAGCAGATGTTGTTTCCTTTTTCCTGCTTTGGTTTTGTGCATCGTGGAGGAAGTGGAAGGAAGCGGAGGCTGTTTGTATAACTCCACATTATGGAGGCTGTACACCTGGTAGACGTTATTATTGTTGGGGGGAAGAATTTGGGAGCCAACGCCGGGCTCAATCAAGGCTAAAAGACTCTGATGAGCTCGGTCGTCTCTCCGGATCCTGCTCGGTTGATCCCCGTTGGACAGAGCGGCATCTAAAGGCAGATTTGGTTGTGCGTGGAGGTTAAGTGTGAGATCTGATTCGGGTTCTTCTTCTTCTTCTTCTTCTCTCGGTTCTGGTTCTGTGATTGTCATATCGGTTTCGTCCCACTCCCAGGAGTCGTCTGGAGCCGGCGCTACCACCGGGCAAGATGGGACGGGGCTGATCTGGTGGAGGTCGATGAGTCCAGGCTCCAGGAAGTTACCGGGAACCTGAAGATAAAAGGAGAGAGAAGAAAAGAAAAGGAAATGTTTGATGAGGATAAAAAGGGAAATTAGGCATCTCTGTGGCCAAAGCATAAAATCATGAACTCTGAATGTTCAAGGTTTTAATCCTGCTGCATGTCAGAATATTCTCTTTCTTTAAAAAAATACTTTTTTTCTCAAGGACCTGTTGTCCTTGAGTCAAGGAAGGAAGGGAGGAAGAAGGAAGGAAGGAAGGAAGGGAGAAGTAAGGAAAGGAGGGAGGGAGGAAGGAAGAAGGAAGGAAAGGAGGGAGGAAGGAAGGGAGGAAGGGAGAAGTAAGGAAAGGAGGGAGGGAGGAAGGAAGGAAGAAGGAAAGAAAGGAGGGAGGAAGGAAGGAAGGGAGGAAGGAAGGAAAGAAGGACAGAGGAAAGAAGGAAGGGAGGTAGGTGGGGGAGTAAAGAAAGAGAGAAGGAGGGAGGAAGGAAGGAAGGAAGGAAGGAAGGAAGGAAGGAAGGAAAATGGAAGGAAGGGAGGAAGGAAGGAATGAAGGGAGGAGGGAAGGAAAGAAGGAGGGAGGAAGATAATTATTTCAACTTTAAAATAAACACCAAGAAGTCACCTCTGTCCACTGTGTGTGTGTGTGTGTGTGTGTGTGTGTGTGTGTGTGTGTGTGTGTGTGTGTGTGTGGTCATATAAACACCAGCAATTCAGCTATAAACTGTTACAAAAAAAAAAATTACAGATATGAATTATATACAAGGTTTTCGCGGGTCATCAAATACTTCAGTTTGATGGTCTGATTCTGATTGGAGGCCTCTCAACGTGTGTGTTTCTGAATGCGTCTCCATGCAGTGGAGAAACCCAGTTCAGTCATTACCCCCCCCCCATCTCCCTTATCAGCACGAGGGGAAGTCAAGGAAGGAAGGGAGGAAGAAGGAAGGAAGGAAGGAAGGAAAGGAGGGAGGGAGCAAGGAAGAAGGAAAGAAAGGAGGGAGGAATGAAGGAGGGGAGGAAGGGAGGAAAGGAGTGAGGGAGGAAGGAAGGGAGAAGTAAGGAAAGGAGGGAGGAAGGAAGGAAGGAAAGGAGGGAGGAAGGAAGGAAAGGAAGGACAGAGGAAGGAAGGAGGGAAGGAGGGAAGGAAGGAAGGAGGGGAGGAAGGAAGGAGGGGAGGAAGGAAGGAAAGAAGGACAGAGGAAAGAAGGAAGGAAGGAAGGTAGGGGGAGTAAAGAAAGAGAGAAGGAAGGAGGGAAGGAAGGAAGGAGGGGAGGAAGGAAGGAAAGAAGGACATAGGAAAGAAGGAAGGGAGGAAGGTAGGGGGAGTAAAGAAAGAGAGAAGGAGGGAGGAAGGAAGGAAGGAAGGAAAGATGGAAGAAAAGATGGAAGGAGTGTGTGTGTGTGTGTGTGTGTGTGTGTGTGTGGTCATATGAATACAATATGAATTATATACAAGGTTTTCGCGGGTCATCAAATACTCCAGTTTGATTGGATTAGTCTGATTCTGATTGGAGGCCTCTCAACGTGTGTGTTTCTGAATGCGTCTCCATGCAGTGAGAGAAACCCCCCCCCCCCCCCGCCCCCCATCTCCCTTATCAGCACGAGGGGAATAAACACAAATCTAATAGAAATTCATTACACAGACCCACACACACACACACACACACACACACACACACACACACACACACACACACACAGAGAGCCAACTAGTTTATTAGATTAATAGGCTATGAATGGCTAATACGAATTACTCCCCTCTCTTGTTAACGAGACGCGGAGCAATTTGTATAATTATGTGTGTGGAAGGGAAGAATTCCTGTGTCTAAGCATATTTTTAGACAGCCGAGCTTTTCTGAAGGCTTTTGATTACGTATTTACTTTGGGGGGGGGGTTTTCAGCAGCTTTTCGTTTCAGCTCTTTCTTATTTTTCTTTTTTTTTTTTTTTCCAGAAGTCGTCTTTTTTTTTTTTTTTTTTTTTTTGAATAATTCATCGCTTTTTGTTCCAGAGCGGGAATAATTTGTGTTTGTGAGATTTATGAGCAATTGCTTTTGGGGGGGGGTGGGTTTGATTTTTAAATGATCACAGAGTCAGTGTTTTGTCAGAGTCAGTGTTGTGTCAGTGTTTCTGTTTCCAACAAAAAAAAAAAGAAGAAGAAGAAGAAGAAGAAAAGTCGGGTCCTGAGTCAAGACGGCAGCTGTGTGTGTGTGTGTGTGTGTGTGTGTGTGTGTGTGTGTGTCTGTGTGTGTGTGTGTGTGTGTGTGTCCATCAGGTTTTAAACTCTTCGTCCTGTTTAAAAGTAACTTTATTTATACTTAGAAAAGTTACAAAGGTTCATAATTAGTCTTAACCTCGTGTCGTCCTCTCGGGTCAAATTGACCCCGTCTGCTTTGACTGTTCCTTACTTACTTCTCTCCTTCTTCCTTCCTTCCTCCCTCCTTTCCTCCCTTCCTGCCTTCCTCCCTCCTTTCCTCCTCCTTTCCTTTCATCATCCCTCCTTTCCTTCATTCTTCCCTCCTCCCTCCTTTCCTCCCTCCTTCCTTTCCTTCCATCATCCCTCCCTTCCTTCGTTCTTCCCTCCTCCCTCCTTTCCGTCCTTCTTCCATCCTCCCTCCTTTCCTTCCATCCTCCCTCCCTTCCTTCGTTCTTCCCTCCTTTCTTTCGTTCTTCCATCCTCCCACCTTTCCTTCCATCCTCCCTCCTTTCCTTCCATCCTTCCTCCCTACCTTCCTTGACTCGAGGGAAAAGAAGAAGAAGAAAAGTCGGGTCCTGAGTCAAGACGGCAGCTCTCAGGATAAAGAAAAAAGGAAGTGGGGATTTTTTAAAACATTATCTTTGTAAAGAGTTTAAAGTTAAAATAAGAACTAATACTCACACAGTGTTTGACAGCAGGAAATAAAACATTACATGCTTTTAAAGTAACAGGAAGTAACTTTATTTCCTTTTAAAATCACACTGTATTTCTCTTCTGTTTAAACTAATTTGGCTTTAAATATGTTTAGTTTTATGCATCAGGGTTTTATATCTCCTCCTACTAAAGAATTGTAATGTTTAATATTTGATAGTAATAAATAATAAATCACTAAACATGCGTTTAAAGTGACAGGAAGTAACTTTATTTCCTTTTAAAATCACACTGTATTTCTCTTCTGGGTTTAAATATGTTTGGGTTTAAATATGTTTAGTGAAAGTTCAATAAAACAATTTTCTTTGTAAAAATCAGCATCATGTTCTAGTATTTGAATATATCACTTAATGATCAGCTGGAACCGACCGGCCACCGCCTAATTTACGTGGCAACAGTTGGATAAGGGGAGTACCGGGACTTATTTCTTCCCACTTAAAGCACTGTCTAAAGACTAGTGTTTACAGCCTCATCCTCTCTATCGCTCTCTCTATCGCTCTCTCTATCGCTCTCTCTATCGCTCGCTCTCTCGCTCTCTCTCTCTCTCTGTCTCTCTGTCTCTCTCTCTCTCTCTGTCTCTGTGTTTGTGTCTTTTTGGGGATGGGACCCTTTTTTTCCCCCATCCCAAGGAAGGTTGGAAAAGAAGACAAGAAGATAGGAAGGAATGATGAAAGGAAGGAAGGAAGGAAGGAAGGAAGGAAGGAAGGAAGAAAAGAAAGGAAGGTTGGAAAAGAAGACAAGAAGATAGGAAGGAATGATGAAAGGAAGGAAGGAAGGAAGGAAGGAAGAAAAGAAAGGAAGGTTGTTAAAGAAATAATAATAATAATAATAATAACTTTATTTTGTATAGCGCCTTTCATAAAACCCAAGGTCGGAAAGACAGGAAGGAAAGAAGGTAGGAAGGAAGGAAGGAAGACATGAAGGAAAGATGGAAGGAAGGGACAAAGGACAGATGGACGGAAAGGAGGAAGGAAGAAAAGATGGATTAAGATGCAGAATAAAATCTAAATAAAAGTCTGCGTGCTTCTTTAAAGTGTCTAAAGATGGAAGTCAAAGGTCCTGGAAGCTGTAAAAAAAAAAAAAAAGTCTCTCTCTCTCTCTCTCTCTCTCTCTCTCTCTCTGTGTTGTGTGTTTTTTGGGGATGGGACCCTCTTTTTTTCCCCATTAGCTCTGGTTTGACTGCTCCCATTTGTTAGCATAGCATCTGCTGGAAAGCCCAAGGAGAGCTCGGCTATCTAGCAGCGTCTGGGTGATTATTCATGTTCCTGTTCTCCTCCTGGAGCTGCTGGAGGAGTCTCTGCTGGCTCTCTCTCTCTCTCCCCATCTCTCTCTCTCTCTCTGTCTCTCTCTCTCTCTCTCTCTCTCTCCCCATCTCTCTCTCTCTCTCTCTCTCCCCATCTCTGTCTCTCTGGCTCTCTCTCTCTCCCCCCCATCTCTCTCTCTCTCTCTGTCTCCCCATCTCTCTCTCTCTGGCTCTCTTCCTCCCTCTCTCTCCCTCTCTTTCTCTCTCTCCCCATCTCTCTCTCTCTCTCTCTCTCTCCCCATCTCTCTCTCTCTCTCTCTCTCTCCCCATCTCTCTCTCTCTCTCTCTCTCTCTCCCCCCATCTCTCTCTCTCTGTCTCTCTCTCCCCATCTCTCTCTCTCTGGCTCTCTCCCTCTCCCTCTCTCTCCCCATCTCTCTCTCCCCACCTCTCTCTCTCTGTCTCTCCCTCTCTCTCTCTCTCTCTCTCCCCATCTCTCTCTCTCTCTCTCTCTGTCTCTCTCTCTCTCCCCATCTCTCTCTCTCTCCCTCTCTCTCTGTCTCTCTCTCTCTCTCTCCCCATCTCTCTCTGTCTCTCCTTCTCTCTTCCTCCCTCTCTCCGTGCTGTACTCGGGTTGTTAAAGTGCTGAGGGAGCCTCGGCGGCGTCACCGCTCTGATTCAAACCGAATAGAAGCTTGTAGATAAATCACCTCTCCATGCAGAGTGGAGGAGCAGACAGGCCGCTTTTTGAATGTAATTGCAAAAAAAAAAAAAAAATGAAATGAATGAAAACTCTTCCATATGTTGCTCATAACTCCTCGCTAAAAAAAAAAAAGTCCTAATCACGAGGGAAAGTGTTTCTAAAATATAATTTCCATATATTACGTCGTCGTCGGTGTCGGATTTACACAGGTAGACTTTATGAAACTTCACCCCTTCCTTCCTTCCTTCCTCCTTTCCTTCCTTCCTCCCTCCCTCCCTTCCTTCCTTCCTTCCTCCTTTCCTCCCTCCCTCCCTCTTTACTCCTTTCCTTCCTTCCTTCCTTCCTTCCTCCTTTTTTTCCTTCCTTCCTTCCTTCCTCCTTTATTTCCTCCCTCCCTCCCTCCTTACTCCTTTCCTTCTTCCTCCCTCCCTCCCTCCTTTCCTTCCTTCCTTCCTCCTTTCCTTCCTCCCTCCTTACTCCTTCCTTCCTTTCTTCCTCCCTCCTTCCCTCGTTACTCCTTTCCATCCTCCCTCCCTCTTTACTCCCTATCTTCCTCCTCCCTCTTTACTCCTTTCCTTCCTTAAGAAAAGCAGCTTTACAACAAAATAAATGACACCCTTTCACATTAAAAGCACCTAAAAGGAGCATATATATATATATATATATTTAAACTCTGTTGCTTATTGTCACAACCTTTATTTATCATCTTTTATTCTAAATTAGGGTAAATTAGGCTGATTATTGCTTCATTAAATCTATAAAATAGTGCTGAACGATATCCGTCATCACAAGTTCTCAGAGTTCAAAGTGACAAATTCAACTTCAACTTCCTGTCTGAGCGAGAATCCAAAACCGAGAGAGAGAGAGAGCGAGAGAGAGAGAGAGAGCGAGAGCAAGAGAGGACGATCGTTTTATCACCGAGCAGAAGTGTTCATTTATAAACTAAACCACACACATATATATTCCTCCTCTGCTTCTCTCTCTCTCTGTCTCTCTCCCTCTCTCTCCGTGTCTCTCTCTCTCTCTGTGTGTGTCTCTCTCTCTCTGCTTCTCTCTCTGTGTCTCTCTCTCTCTCTCTCTGTATCTCTCTCTCTCTCTCTCTCTCTCTGCCCCCCCCTCTCTCTCTATTCCTCTCCCATCTCCAGTAGAAGTGAAATTACTCTCCAGCCAGGCAGCGAGGTCAGAGTGTCTGGCCTGTTATTTGTCTTGTCCTCCTTTGCAATATGTGTGTGTGTGTGTGTGTGTGTGTGTGTGTGTGTGTGTGTGTGTGTGTGTGTGTGTGTGTGGTCTGTGTGTGTGTGTGTGTGTGTGTGTGTGTGTGTGTGTGTGTGTGTGTCCTTCCTCCATCCAGCAGCACATGAGCAGCAGCATTAGACTGTTTCTTCACTTATTTTCACATTTATAAAAAGAGCCATCAGGATTTAAAAACTTTATTTATACTACTAAAAGTTACAAAGGTTCATAATTTGTCTTCCTCCCTCCTTCTTTCCTTTCCTTTCCTTCCTTCCTCCCTCCTTTCCTTCCTTCTTCCATCCTCCCTCCTTTCCTTCCATCCTTCCTCTCTTTCTTCTGTCCTTCCCTTCCTCCCTTACTTCCTTGACTCGAGGACAACAGGAG